>NC_086324.1:4382052-4585027 GCF_036172605.1 Pelobates fuscus | reverse complement strand
CCTACACAAGATACCAGAATAATAGAACGTACCATTTTTTGAAACTCTTTCGATCTTCACTGTGTTCCCCTTGCCATCACTTGCAGATTTTAGCTCCATATTCACAGTGTGTTTTACTCCCCTGATGTCAACCGTAGGACTTTGCTGGTTCTGCACCTTGGCTTTTTCCAGCTCCATGTTCATCATGATGTCAAATGGTATAAATTTGGTGCCATCGTGGTATCTCCACTCCACCAAGTTACCGTAGAGTTGTGCCTCACGCTCTCTGCTTTTCTTATCCCGCACATCGTTTATCAAGGTTTGGATCTCATTGCTCATTCTTAAAACGTCCCTGGTGAGACCAGCCACGATGACTTTGGAATCATGGAGAGCAAAAGAAACAGTCACATGGAATTTCTTCTGAAGATCACGCAACTTCTCGAGCTCCTGCCTTCCAAAATCCTTAATCCAATCATCCTTGATAATTTGCTCATACTGTTCTTTCAATATCAGTCCTCGAAGCCAAGCTACAGTGTCCTTTACACGTTCCTTGCTCTCTCCACAGACATGAAATATAGCTGGGTCAATGTCTTCCTTCAGTTCAAAGATCTCTTCATCTAAATAGTCTTCAGTGTTTGGTGTGAAATAGTTCACGATGGCTGGCAAGAGACAATAGGAGAACTCTGTAAGGACTAAAAACACACTAAACTACAAGCACTCACACTATATTGCCCCTAGCAGTGCAAAACCGGGAGGGAGGGCCCTACATATCCCTATCTATGGAAGAGGCATCAAGATGGATGCCGGTACTCATACAGTTAAACCCAGAACAGGAGATGGGTCAGTTACGAATTAGACCTAGGTTTCTGTTCATGTTCATAATGATGTTCACAAATAAAGGGAAGAGGTAAATTTACATACGAGAGGCAACACTGCACAGACAAATGTATCAGAAACGGTTGGGCCCGAAGTAACCTCATGAAGAGCAACGCAGGGGAAGAACCCAATCCAACCTACAACTGTAAAGATGAATGTAAAACTTGATGCATGTAATACGCTGAAAGATATATGATTTGTTCAGAAAACCAATGTATGAAACCATATGTATGTAACAATAAACCGCTTTAATAACTAAAAACAAATTAAAAACACGTTTTGTTCACAAATGGTGAGTGTTCAACACCTTTTGTACATTAGTAAAAAACAAACAAAAAAAACAGTTAAACTGTAAAAGCTCTCAAGACACTCTGAAAACCTCTTTACATCATGAACAGTATGATGTAAACTATGGACAGAAAAAGGTGACTCAGGGCACCTGGGCCACGTACAGAGAAAAGGCAGGAGAAAGGAGTGTCTGAGCCATGTATACAGAGAAAAGAGGAGAACTAGAGTGTCTGAGCCACGTACAGATAAAAGGTAAGAGAGCTGGTGTATGAGCCACGTATCGATAAATGGTAAGAGAACTAGAGTGTCTGAGCCACGTAACGATAAAAGGTAAGAGAACTAGAGTGTCTGAGCCACGTATCGATAAAAGGTAAGAGAACTAGAGTGTCTGAGCCACGTAACGATAAAAGGTAAGAGAGCTAGAGTGTCTGAACCACGTGTAGATAAAAGGTAAGAGAACTATAGTGTCTGAGCCACGTACAGATAAATGGTAAGAGAGCTGGAGTGTCTGAGCCACGTATCGATAAAAGGTAAGAGAACTAGAGTGTATGAGCCACGTAACGATAAAAGGTAAGAGAACTAGAGTGTATGAGCCACGTAGCGATAAAAGGTAAGAGAACTAGAGTGTATGAGCCACGTAGCGATAAAAGGTAAGAGAACTAGAGTGTATGAGCCACGTAGCGATAAAAGGTAAGAGTGTCAGGATCGGGACAGGGATCCAACACGCAGAGTACAAACAGTAGCCAGATACGTATACCGGACCTTAGAATGGCCGGACTAACGTAAGTAGTACAGTATAGAATGGTCAAAGACAAGCCGGGGTCGAGGGTAACAGAAGACAGGTAAGCGAGAGACAAGCCGAATCAAGGGTAACAGAGATAAGCAGAGTAAGGTAAACAAGCCGGGTCAAAACCAAAAGGGATAATACAGCACTGAGTGACTAGAACAAGCAAGAACCACGACAGGGCAATGAGCTAATGAAAGAAGCTCTGTTAAATACCCTGTTCAGAGCAGTAACCACGTCTCCAAGGCGTCCTGATTGGTCCTGCAGCCATTGACTGACAGGTTGTTCCGGGGGAGTGTCCTGATGACTACTTCTTGCCTAGATGCTGTAAAAGGCAGTCACTCCCTCGCGGCCGGCCTAGCATGACCGGATAGACCGCGGGGAAGGGAGCCATCAGACCGTCTGGATGGAGGAACAGCTAAGTCTCTACCTCTTTCGGAGGTAGAGACCACAGGTACCCTGACAGTACCCCCCCTCTCAGATACGCCCACCGGGCGGAATGAACCGGGACGAGATGGGAAGCGAGAGTGATACGCCCTGCGGAGACGGGGAGCATGAACATCCTCCTGAGGTACCCAACTCCTCTCCTCAGGACCATATCCCTTCCAATCAACCAGATATTGTACTCTCCCCCGGGAGATTCGAGAATCAATAATAGAGTTAACCTCATACTCCTCCTGACCCTCCACCTGAACGGGGCGAGGAGGGGCTATTGTGGAGGAAAATTTGTTACATATGAGTGGTTTCAGCAATGAAACGTGAAACGAGTTCGGGATGCGTAAGGTATTAGGAAGAGCTAAACGATACGCAACTGGATTGATACGGGTCAGCACCCTGTAGGGTCCAATATAACGAGGAGCGAACTTCATGGAGGGCACTTTTAAACGGATGTTCCTCGTGCTCAGCCTTACCCTATCACCTGGAACAAAGACCGGAGCCGCCCTTCTACGTTTATCAGCGTGTTTCTTGACCAACATAGAGTTGTGCACAAGGATTTGTCGAGTTTGATCCCACAACTTCCTCAAATTGGCAACATGAACATCGACCGACGGCACCCCCTGGGAAGGGGAATCCGAAGGAAGAATAGACGGATGAAAACCATAATTCATGAAGAAGGGGCTTGAATGAGTAGAATCACAAACGAGATTGTTGTGTGCAAACTCCGCCCAAGGAATCAAACCGACCCAATCATCCTGGTGTTCAGAAACAAAGCATCGTAAATATTGTTCGATTTTCTGGTTGGTACGTTCAGCAGCTCCGTTAGACTGAGGATGATAGGCAGAAGAAAAGTTTAATTTAATACCAAGTTGAGAGCAGAAGGACCTCCAAAAGCGGGAAACAAATTGGGAGCCTCTGTCTGATACAATTTGAGAGGGTATCCCATGTAGGCGAAAAATCTCCTTAGCGAATATCTCTGCCAATTCGGGAGAAGACGGGAGTTTAGGCAGGGGAATGAAGTGTGCCATCTTAGTAAACCTGTCAGCCACGGTGAGGATAACAGTCTGTCTTTTAGAGATAGGTAGATCGACAATAAAGTCCATGGCCAAACAGGACCATGTTTTTTCTGGAACCTCCAAGGGGTGCAGGAATCCACATGGAAGCGTATGGGGTTGTTTGGTTTTAGTACAAACTTCACATGCAGCGATGAACTCCTCAATATCCCTCCGTAAAGCAGGCCACCAGAAGTCCTTAGAGATCAACGCGTAAGTTTTGCGAATACCAGGATGTCACGCCATCTTGCTATTATGTAAACACTGTAAAAGTTCCAGTTGAAGAGCAGGAGGAACGAAATGACGGCCCGCAGGAGTCTGTTTAGGTGCTAGATGTTGCAACTTAATGATCTCGGCCAGTAATGGAGAATGAATCCTGAGATTCGTATTAGCAATGATATTGCATTTCGGAACTATAGAAGAAAGAACTGGTTCAGGTACAGTAGAAGGTTCATATTGGCGAGATAATGCATCGGCTTTAGAGTTTTTAGAACCAGGGCTGTAAGTCAGTACATAATTGAAGTGAGTCAGGAATAAGGACCAACGAGCTTGTCTAGAGGATAAGCGCTTAGCCTCCCCAATATAGGACAAGTTTTTGTGGTCCGTCAAAATCGTAATAGGGTGTAGGGTCCCCTCCAACAAATGTCTCCACTCCTTTAAGGCTTTAATGACTGCTAACAGTTCCCTTTCCCCGATGTCATATCTGCTCTCAGGCCCAGAAAATTTCTTAGAGAAAAAAACACAAGGGTGTAACGGTTTATCCACCCCTAACCTTTGAGACAGAACAGCCCCAACTGCTGTCTCAGAGGCATCGACCTCGAGCAAGAAAGGCAGAGTCGTATCAGGATGGACTAGAATGGGAGCCGAGGCAAAAAGTTCCTTGAGAGTCTTGAAAGCACCAAGAGCTTCCTTAGACCAGAACTTAGTATCAGCCCCTTGTTTGGTCATATTGGTAATAGGCGCAATGATAGAGGAGTATCCTTTAATGAAGCGCCTATAGTAGTTGGAAAAACCAATAAACCTTTGGATAGCCTTGAGTCCTTTGGGCAAGGGCCAGTCTAAAATAGATTGGAGTTTTACAGGATCCATTTTAAAACCCTCCCCAGAAATCACGTATCCAAGAAAGTCTACCTGAGACTGATCAAAACTGCACTTTTCCAATTTGCAATATAGACCATGTTGCAGCAGCTTGTGTAATACCTTTCTGACCTGTCTATGGTGAGTCTCAATCTCCTTAGAGTGTATTAGTATGTCGTCCAGGTAAACAATAACACAATCATGCTGAAACTCCCTAAGTACCTCATTAATCAAATCTTGAAATACTGCAGGAGCATTGCATAGTCCAAATGGCATAACAGTGTATTCGTAATGGCCATACCGGGTATTGAATGCCGTCATCCACTCGTGACCTTGCTGGATTCTCACCAAATTGTAAGCCCCTCTGAGATCTAACTTGGTGAAGATTTTGGAGCCCTTAAGACGATCAAATAACTCGGTAATCAGTGGGATAGGATAGGCATTTCTGACAGTTATTTTATTCAAGCCTCGGTAATCGATACAAGGTCTCAGCGTGCCATCCTTTTTCTTAATGAAAAAGAACCCAGCCCCGGCCGGAGAAGAAGACCTCCTGATGAATCCCTTTTCTAAATTCTCCCGAATATACTCCTCTAGAACCGAGTTTTCCTGAACAGACAAAGGATATACATGGCCCCTCGGAGGCATAGTGCCGGGTAGCAGCTTAATCTTACAGTCAAATGACCTGTGTGGAGGCAAAGAATCGGCATTCTTCTTGTCAAACACTGCCCTTAAGTCTAGGTAAAGGTCTGGTATTTGTCTTTCTGTGGACTGAGTAGGATTCTCCGGTATGTTAATATTAGCTAATGGAGAAACCTTGCACAAACACCGATCCTGGCAGCCCTGGCCCCACGAGAGTATCTCTCCTAACTCCCAATCGATAATAGGGTTATGTTTTTTCAACCATGGGTACCCCAGAACTATGGGAACGGAAGGAGACGAAATGAGCAGAAGAGATAAATTCTCCACGTGTAGGATACCAACATTTAAATCAATGGGTACGGTCTCACGAAAGATAACAGGGTCTAGTAGTGGTCTACCATCTATGGCCTCAACGGCCAAAGGTGTCTCCCTTAGCTGGGATGGAAAATTGTTCTTACTAGCAAAGGCTTGGTCGATAAAATTCTCAGCAGCACCGGAATCTATCAGTGCCATAGCCCTTACTACTTCCTTCCCCCAAGTTAAGGAAACTGGTAGCAGAAGCCTGTGATCCTTATAATTAGGAGTAGAGGACAAAATAGAAACACCCAAGGCCTGTCCTCTAGAGGGACTTAGGTGCGAGCGTTTCCCGGGCGGTTAGAACAGTTCGAGAGTAAATGACCCTTGGCTCCACAATACATACACAAACCCTCTCTCCTCCTGTGCTGTCTTTCCTCCTCAGAGAGGCGGGTATACCCTATCTGCATAGGTTCAGTAAGCAAAGATATCGTGGAGTCAGGACTTGGAAAAGCAGGAGCTAACCTAAAAGAAGGTCTCTGGTTCCTCTCTCGAGTGTTCTGTCTCTCTCTTAGACGTTCATCTATACGAGAGATGAACGAAATTAAATCCTCTAAATTCTCAGGGAGTTCTCTGGTAGCAACCTCATCAAGGATTACATCAGATAGGCCATTCAAAAATACATCCATATACGCCTGCTCATTCCACTTGATTTCTGCCGCCAGAGACCTGAACTCCAGTGCATAATCCACCAGTGTTCGGTTCTCCTGTCTCAGGCGCAACAGTAATCTGGCTGCATTAACCTTTCTACCTGGAGGGTCAAATGTTCTTCTAAAAGCAGCTACAAATGCGTTATAGTTATAAACTAATGGGTTATCGTTCTCCCATAGTGGGTTGGCCCATCTCAGAGCTTTCTCAATGAGTAGGGTGATAATAAATCCTACTTTTGCCCTATCTGTAGGATAAGAGCGAGGTTGCAATTCAAAGTGGATACTAATTTGGTTTAAAAAACCACGACACTTCTCAGGAGCCCCACCATAGCGTACTGGGGGGGTAATGCGAGAAGAAGCACCCACTGTGGTTACCTCTAGACCTGAACAGACAGGAGAAACAGGGGTATTACGTATCTCCTCTGGTGGGTTATTGGCACAAGCTAATAGAGCCTGTAGCGCAAGCGCCATCTGATCCATTCTGTGATCCATGGCTTCAAACCTAGGATCAGGAGCAGCCAGCTGACTGTTTGTACTTGCAGGATCCATTGGCCCTGTCGTAATGTCAGGATCGGGACAGGGATCCAACACGCAGAGTACAAACAGTAGCCAGATACGTATACCGGACCTTAGAATGGCCGGACTAACGTAAGTAGTACAGTATAGAATGGTCAAAGACAAGCCGGGGTCGAGGGTAACAGAAGACAGGTAAGCGAGAGACAAGCCGAATCAAGGGTAACAGAGATAAGCAGAGTAAGGTAAACAAGCCGGGTCAAAACCAAAAGGGATAATAGAATACACAAGCACTGAGTGACTAGAACAAGCTAGAACCACGACAGGGCAATGAGCTAATGAAAGAAGCTCTGTTAAATACCCTGTTCAGAGCAGTAACCACGCCTCCAAGGCGTCCTGATTGGTCCTGCAGCCATTGACTGACAGGTTGTTCCGGGGGAGTGTCCTGATGACTACTTCCTGCCTAGATGCTGTAAAAGGCAGTCACTCCCTCGCGGCCGGCCTAGCATGACCGGATAGACCGCGGGGAAGGGAGCCATCAGACCGTCTGGATGGAGGAACAGCTAAGTCTCTACCTCTTTCGGAGGTAGAGACCACAAGTACCCTGACAAAGAGAACTATAGTGTCTGAGCCACGTACAGATAAATGGTAAGAGAGCTGGAGTGTCTGAGCCACGTATCGATAAAAGGTAAGAGAACTAGAGTGTATGAGCCACGTAGCGATAAAAGGTAAGAGAACTAGAGTGTCTGAGCCACGTACAGATAAAAGGTAAGAGAGCTGGTGTATGAGCCACGTATCGATAAATGGTAAGAGAACTAGAGTGTCTGAGCCACGTAACGATAAAAGGTAAGAGAACTAGAGTGTCTGAGCCACGTATCGATAAAAGGTAAGATAACTAGAGTGTCTGAGCCACGTACAGATAAATGGTAAGAGAGCTGGAGTGTCTGAGCCACGTATCGATAAAAGGTAAGAGAGCTGGAGTGTCTGAGCCATGTATCGATAAAAGGTAAGAGAACTAGAGTGTCTGAGCCACGTACAGATAAAAGGTAAGAGAGCTGGTGTATGAGCCACGTATCGATAAATGGTAAGAGAACTAGAGTGTCTGAGCCACGTAACGATAAAAGGTAAGAGAACTAGAGTGTCTGAGCCACGTAGCGATAAAAGGTAAGAGAACTAGAGTGACTGAGCCACGTAGCGATAAAAGGTAAGAGAACTAGAGTGTCTGAGCCACGTACAGATAAATGGTAAGAGAGCTGGAGTGTCTGAGCCACGTATCGATAAAAGGTAAGAGAACTAGAGTGTCTGAGCCACGTACAGATAAATGGTAAGAGAGCTGGAGTGTCTGAGCCACGTATCGATAAAAGGTAAGAGAGCTGGAGTGTCTGAGCCACGTACAGATAAATGGTAAGAGAGCTGGAGTGTCTGAGCCACGTATCGATAAAAGGTAAGAGAGCTGGAGTGTCTGAGCCACGTACAGATAAAAGACAGGAGAATCAGGGCCACTGATCCACATACAGAGATAGGAGGTAATAGGAGTGGTTCTCCTGCTGTGTCACTGTATGTACATTGTATGAAAGTGCCTGAGCCACGTACTTTTTGTAATTCAGTTCTACCTCCATGTCAGCCAACTCATATACAGTGTATTTGCTGCAGTCAGGTGCATGCTGGGAAACACTTACCAGTACAAGTAACAGGAACTGTAAGTGTGCGCATGTGTAAAAGGAAACTGGTATAACGTGTTGACTGATTTTATAATGTGCTATCTCAGTATGGACAGGGTTTTATAGTATCATTATTATGATTTCTGCTTTCTACAAATCAGATAAAAGGGGGGAATTTGGTGATATCACTTACACTCGAGAGTGCTGCGTAACCATGTTTTTTTGGGATTACTTCCCTCCATTTTTTTCATACTTGTATGGAAATCGTTTAACATGTTCTGCTGGAAAATAACAACTTTCACTTTCTTTATGGAAACGGCAGATTTAGCGAAACTTGCCAGCGCTTCTAACATGGCCTCAGCAACATCAGAAGAAGACAAATTCGCTCCACCTGGGGATATCAGAAATTTTATCAGGAATCCGCAATCAGCAATAACACTCCCAGTAACGTCCCTTTAAACTACAATAATGTGTTTAGAAACCAGTCTGTGGAAATAGGATACATTGTTCTTCTAAATATTTACATTTTAGTTCCATAGATGGTTATCAGTAGGTCATGGAGTCACCTCCAGTCACACCACCAAAATGTCCTGTAATAGCCCCATCCTGACCACGCCTCCAGTCACACCCCCAAAATGACCTGTAATAGCCCCACCCTGACCACACCTCCAGCCACACCCCAAAATATCCTGTAATAACCCCACCCTGACCAAACCTCCAGTCACCCCCTAAAATGTCCTGTAATAGCCCCACCCTGACCACACCTTCAGCCACACCCCAAAACGTCCTGTGATAGCCCCATCCTGACTACGCCTCCAGTCACACCCCCAAAATGTCCTGTAATATCCCAACCCTGACCACGCCTCCAGTCACACCCCAAAAATATCCTATAATAGCCCCACCCTGACCACGCCTGCAGTCACACCCCCAAAATGTCCTGTAATAGCCCCACCCTAACCACGCCTACAGTCACACCCCCAAAATGTCCTGTAATAGCCCCACCCTGACCACACCTCCAGTCACCCCCCCAAAATGTCCTGTAATAGCCCCACCCTGACCACGCCTCCAGTCACCCCCCAAAATGTCCTGTAATAGCCACACCCTGACCACACCTCCAAAATGTCCTGTAATAGCCACACCCTGACCACACCTCCAAAATGTCCTGTAATAGCCCCACCCTGACCACACCTCCAGCCACACTCCCACATATAACCTGCATAGTCAAAATTCAAGCCACTCCCACATATAACCTGGATAGCCACACCTCCAGCCACTCCCACATATAACCTGGATAGTCACAATTCCAGCCACCCCCACATATAACCTGGATAGTCACACCTACACCCACTCCCACATATAACCTGGATAGTCACACCTCCAGCCACTCCCACATATAACCTGGATAGTCACACCGCCAGCCACTCCCACACATAACCTGGATAGTCACACCTCCAGCCACCCAAACATATAACCTGGATAGCCACACCTCCAGCCACCCCCACATATAACCTGGATCGTCACACCTCCAGCCACCCCCACATATAACCTGGATAGCCACACCTCCAGCCACCCCCACATATAACCTGGATAGTCACAATTCCAGCCACTCCCACATAAACCTGGATAGTCACACCTCCAGCCACTCCCACATATAACCTGGATAGTCTCACCTCCAGCCACTCCAACACATAACCTGGATAGTCACACCTCCAGCCACTCCCACATATAACCTGGATAGTCTCACCTCCAGCCACTCCCACACATAACCTGGATAGTCACACCTCCAGCCACTCCCACATAAACCTGGATAGTCACACCTCCAGCCACTCCCACATATAACCTGGATAGTCACACCTCCAGCCACTCCCACATATAACCTGGATAGTCACACCTCCAGCCAGTCCCACATATAACCTGGATTGTCACACCTCCAGCCACTCCCACATATAACCTGGATAGTCACACCTCCAACCACTCCCACATATAACCTGGATAGTCACACCTTCTGCCACCCCCACATATAACCTGGATAGTCACACCTCCAGCCACTCCCACATATAACCTGGATAGTCACACCTCCTGCCACCCCCACATATAACCTGGATAGTCACACCTCCAGCCACCCCCACATATAACCTGGATAGTCACACCTCCAGCCACTCCCACATATAACCTGGATAGTCACACCTCCAGCCACCCCCACATATAACCTGGATAGTCACACCTCCAGCCACCCCCACATATAACCTGGATAGTCACACCTCCACATATAACCTGGATAGTCACACCTCCAGCCACTCCCACATATAACCTGGATAGTCACACCTCCAGCCACCCCCACATATAACCTGGATAGTCACACCTCCAGCCACTCCCACATATAACCTGGATAGTCACACCTCCAGCCACTCCCACATATAACCTGGATAGCCACACCTCCAGCCACCCCCACATATAACCTGGATAGTCACACCTCCAGCCACCCCCACATATAACCTGGATAGTCACACCTCCAGCCACTCCCACATATAACCTGGATAGTCACACCTCCAGCCACTCCCACATATAACCAGGATAGTCACACCTCCAGCCACTCCCACATATAACCTGGATAGTCACGCCCCGACCACTCCCACATATAACATGGAATAGCCACACCTCCAGCCACCCCCACATATAACCTGGATAGTCACACCTCCAGCCACTCCCACATATAACCTGGATAGTCACACCTCCACCCACTCCCACATATAACCAGGATAGTCACACCTCCAGCCACTCCCACATATAACCTGGATAGTCACACCTCCAGCCACCCCCACATATAACCTGGATAGTCACACCTCCAGCCACTCCCACATATAACCTGGATAGTCACACCTCCAGCCACTCCCACATATAACCTGGATAGCCACACCTCCAGCCACCCCCACATATAACCTGGATAGTCACACCTCCAGCCACCCCCACATATAACCTGGATAGTCACACCTCCAGCCACTCCCACATATAACCTGGATAGTCACACCTCCAGCCACCCCCACATATAACCTGGATAGTCACACCTCCAGCCACCCCAACATATAACCTGGATAGTCACACCTCCAGCCACTCCCACATATAACCTGGATAGTCACACCTCCAGCCACTGCCACATATAACCTGGATAGTCACACCTCCAGCCACTCCCACATATAACCTGGATAGTCACACCTCCAGCCACCCCCACATATAACCTGGATAGTCACACCTCCAGCCACTCCCACATATAACCTGGATAGCCACACCTCCAGCCACCCCCACATATAACCTGGATAGCCACACCTCCAGCCACCCCCACATATAACCTGGATAGTCACACCTCCAGCCACTCCCACATATAACCTGGATAGTCACACCTCCAGCCACTCCCACATATAACCTGGATAGTCACACCTCCAGCCACTCCCACATATAACCTGGATAGTCACACCTCCAGCCACCCCCACATATAACCTGGATAGTCACACCTCCAGCCACCCCCACATATAACCTGGATAGTCACACCTCCAGCCACCCCCACATATAACCAGCAGAGTCACACCTCCAGCCACCCCCACATATAACCTGGATAGCCACGCCTCCAGCCACTCCCACATATAACCTGGATAGTCACACCTCCAGCCACCCCCACATATAACCTGGATAGTCACACCTCCAGCCACCCCCACATATAACCTGGATAGTAACACCTCCAGCCAGTCCCACATATAACCTGGATAGCCACACCTCCAGCCACCCCCACATATAACCTGGATAGTCACACCTCCAGCCACTCCCACATGTAACCTGGATAGTCACACCTCCAGCCACCCCCACATATAACCTGGATAGTAACACCTCCAGCCACTCCCACATATAACCTGGATAGTCACACCTCCAGCCACCCCCACATATAACCTGGATAGTCACACCTCCAGCCACCCCCACATATAACCAGCAGAGTGACACCTCCAGCCACCCCCACATATAACCTGGATAGTCACAATTCCAGCCACTCCCACATATAACCTGGAAAGTCACACCTCCAGCCACCCCCACATATAACCTGGATAGTCACACCTCCAGCCACCCCCACATATAACCAGCAGAGTGACACCTCCAGCCACCCCCACATATAACCTGGATAGCCACGCCTCCAGCCACTCCCACATATAACCTGGATAGTCACACCTCCAGCCACCCCCACATATAACCTGGATAGTCACAGCTCCAGCCAACCCCACATATAACCTGGATAGTAACACCTCCAGCCAGTCCCACATATAACCTGGATAGCCACACCTCCAGCCACCCCCACATATAACCTGGATAGTCACACCTCCAGCCACTCCCACATGTAACCTGGATAGTCACACCTCCAGCCACCCCCACATATAACCTGGATAGTAACACCTCCAGCCACTCCCACATATAACCTGGATAGTCACACCTCCAGCCACCCCCACATATAACCTGGATAGTCACACCTCCAGCCACCCCCCATATAACCTGGATAGTCACACCTCCAGCCACCCCCACATATAACCTGGATAGTCACACCTCCAGCAACTCCCACATATAACCTGGATAGTCACACCTCCAGCCACTCCCACATATAACCTGGATAGTCACACCTCCAGCCACTCCCACATATAACCTGGATAGTCACACCTCCAGCCACCCCCACATATAACCTGGATAGTCACACCTCCAGCCACCCCCACATATAACCTGGATAGTCACACCTCCAGCCACTCCCACATATAACCTGGATAGTCACACCTCTAGCCACTCCCACATATAACCTGGATAGTCACACCTCCAGCCACCCCCACATATAACCTGGATAGTCACACCTCCAGCCACTCCCACATATAACCTGGATAGTCACACCTCCAGCCACTCCCACATATAACCTGGATAGTCACACCTCCAGCCACTCCCACATATAACCTGGATAGTCACACCTCCAGCCACCCCCACATATAACCTGGATAGTCACACCTCCAGCCACTCCCACATATAACCTGGATAGTCACACCTCCAGCCACCCCTACATATAACCAGCAGTCACACCTCCAGCCACTCCCACATATAACCTGGATAGTCACACCTCCAGCCACTCCCACATATAACCTGGATAGTCACACCTCCACCCACTCCCACATATAACCTGGATAGTCACACTTCCACCCACTCCCACATATAACCTGGATAGTCACACCTCCAGCCACCCCCACATATAACCTGGATAGTCACACCTCCACCCACTCCCACATATAACCTGGATAGTCACACCTCCACCCACTCCCACATATAACCTGGATAGTCACACCTCCACCCACTCCCACATATAACCTGGATAGTCACACCTCCACCCACTCCCACATATAACCTGGATAGTCACACCTCCACCCACTCCCACATATAACCTGGATAGTCACACCTCCAGCCACCCCCACATATAACCTGGATAGTCACACCTCCAGCCAGTCCCACATATAACCTGGATAGTCACACCTCCAGCCACTCCCACATATAACCTGGATAGTCACACCTCCAGCCACTCCCACATATAACCTGGATAGTCACACCTCCAGCCACTCCCACATATAACCTGGATAGTCACACCTCCAGCCACTCCCACATATAACCTGGATAGTCACACCTCCAGCCACTCCCACATATAACCTGGATAGTCACACCTCCAGCCACTCCCACATATAACCTGGATAGTCACACCTCCAGCCACTCCCACATATAACCTGGATAGTCACACCTCCAGCCACCCCCACATATAACCTGGATAGTCACACCTCCAGCCACTCCCACATATAACCTGGATAGTCACACCTCCAGCCACTCCCACATATAACCTGGATAGTCACACCTCCAGCCACTCCCACATATAACCTGGATAGTCACACCTCCAGCCACCCCCACATATAACCTGGATAGTCACACCTCCAGCCACCCCCACATATAACCTGGATAGTCACACCTCCAGCCACTCCCACATATAACCTGGATAGTCACACCTCCAGCCACCCCCACATATAACCTGGATAGTCACACCTCCAGCCACTCCCACATATAACCTGGATAGTCACACCTCCAGCCACCCCCACATATAACCTGGATAGTCACACCTCCAGCCACCCCCACATATAACCTGGATAGTCACACCTCCAGCCACTCCCACATATAACCTGGATAGTCACACCTCCAGCCACCCCCACATATAACCTGGATAGTCACACCTCCAGCCACTCCCACATATAACCTGGATAGTCACACCTCCAGCCACCCCCACATATAACCTGGATAGTCACACCTCCAGCCACTCCCACATATAACCTGGATAGTCACACCTCCAGCCACTCCCACATATAACCTGGATAGTCACACCTCCAGCCACTCCCACATATAACCTGGATAGTCACACCTCCAGCCACCCCCACATATAACCTGGATAGTCACACCTCCAGCCACCCCCACATATAACCTGGATAGTCACACCTCCAGCCACTCCCACATATAACCTGGATAGTCACACCTCCAGCCACCCCCACATATAACCTGGATAGTCACACCTCCAGCCACTCCCACATATAACCTGGATAGTCACACCTCCAGCCACTCCCACATATAACCTGGATAGTCACACCTCCAGCCACTCCCACATATAACCTGGATAGTAACACCTCCAGCCACTCCCACATATAACCTGGATAGTCACACCTCCAGCCACTCCCACATATAACCTGGATAGTAACACCTCCAGCCACTCCCACATATAACCTGGATAGTCACACCTCCAGCCACTCCCACATATAACCTGGATAGTCACACCTCCAGCCACTCCCACATATAACCTGGATAGTCACACCTCCAGCCACTCCCACATATAACCTGGATAGTCACGTCCTGTAGAAGTGTTTCTCTGTAGCCATTGTGAAGTTTGGGGGTTGTTACTAGTTTACGATTTGTTTTATCGAACCTGTGCCTAGAGCAGGAAAGGCTATAGATTTGACCAGCAGTTTGTCGCACTCCTGCAGCGCTTCCTTCACGCACTTCTTGATCTCGTCTACGGTATTGCTTGAGATATATACATGAAATATTTTCTTACAAAGCAGGTTTCCAGCCTGTGTGATGATATACCCTTTGTGAGGCTGAGATCCTGGAAGAGAGAGATTAATAATTAGCTGGGCAATCGATCATCGGGGGACCAGCACAAAGCGAAACGTCAACCACCGTACATTGGAAAACGTGTTCAGGATCTTTTGTGATACTTTTACAGTGACTGAATGAGTCCATTCTGTATTCTGACCAGGATAACATGTAAATAAGGACTGGGAATGGGTTATAAATGGAGAAAAGAGAGGTTTAAAATCATTGATCAGTAAAACAAACTGAACCAAAGAAGGACCAGAGAAAAATTAAACACTGTCTCTCTCTCTCTCTCTCTCTATATATATATATATAAATATATAGTCTGACCTTGTCTTTATTAAAACGGCCCATGTGACAGGAGAACACACACTTATTTTAACTGAAGAGTTTAAGTTAATTAACAGGGTTTGTATTCTCCCATCCTGGATACTACTTACCTTGCCAGTAAGCATTAAACAAGACGGAGTTTATGCAGAACAAGAATAACTCACAAGGAGTCTTATGTGAAAAATCGCTTCAAAGTGAACTATGTGACTTCTGGCAGTCTGTCTTGCTTTACGATCCAGACTGGGGAGTGTCATCCCATAATCTGACACCAAGTGCTTCCACCTTAGAGCCAAGGCTATAGCAGGCTCTAAATAAGGTGAGAATCTTTTATATATTGATTTTAGTCTAATATTCATATAGATATACTGCATCTTAATGTTTTATGGTTTCCGCTTGCCTTGAGAGTGGTATCCATTTGAAAAAGGCGAGGTGCTGCTAACACATCTGCATTTTTATAGAGCCTTACCCTCAGGCTCTGAAACATGTGAGTGTACCTACTATATTTTGAATAGTACCATTTGCACTAGTGTTGTTCTTTCTCATGTTATGTTGCATTACGACCTTTCTACCGATGTATTAAGGGTAAGCGATTATATTATGCTATATATCTCTAGCGCTCCACTCATTAATTACAGGATCATATTTTTGTAATTGGTTTTGGTTTATGAGACGGAGAGTTTGTCTATAAGACAGACTATGATGCCAAATGCCCCAGATGATACAGTTGCTTCATAAAAACAGTTGGAAATAACAATTTACAGAGAATGAAATACCTGATCAAACAGGTTTGGACCACCTATATGGATCTGGTCCCCCCCTTAGTAATAGTTACATTCCATTAAATGATCCTTACCGAGTGTCGAACATTCATCTTGAACACTCTGACCCGCAGCCTCCATTATGGCTTTGGAGACTCCTAAAGATAAGAGACATTATATGGGTTACACCGGCTGGGTACATTGGGTTATACAGTATACACTGGCTGGGTACATTGGGTTATACAGTATACACCGGCTGGGTACATTGGGTTATAGAGTATACACTGGCTGGGTACATTGGGCTATAAAGAATACACTGGCTGGGTACATTGGGTTATACAGTATACACCGGCTGGGTACATTGGGTTATAAAGTATACACTGGCTGGGTACATTGGGTTATACAGTATACACCGGCTGGATACATTGGGTTATACAGTATACACTGGCTGGATACATTGGGTTATACAGTATACACCGGCTGGGTACATTGGGTTATACAGTATACACTGGCTGGGTACATTGGGTTATACAGTATACACCGGCTGGATACATTGGGTTATAGAGTATACACCGGCTGGGTACATTGGGTTATACAGTATACACCGGCTGGGTACATTGGGTTATACAGTATACACTGGCTGGGTACATTGGGTTATACAGTATACACCGGCTGGATACATTGGGTTATACAGTATACACCGGCTGGGTACATTGGGTTATACAGTATACACCGGCTGGGTACATTGGGTTATAGAGTATACACTGGCTGGGTACATTGGGTTATACAGTATACACCGGCTGGGTACATTGAGTTATACAGTATACACCGGCTGGGTACATTGGGTTATAGAGTATACCCTGGCTGGGTACATTGGGTTATACAGTATACACCGGCTGGATACATTGGGTTATACAGTATACACTGGCTGGGTACATTGGGTTATACAGTATACACCGGCTGGGTACATTGGGTTATACAGTGTGGCGAAACCAACCTCGCCACTATGAGCTGGAGAAGCCTGGTTGCTCGCCTGCTTCCTTTGGACTATGGACCAGACTTTAAAAAGCTTTATTTTACCTGCAGAAAGGCATATTCGTGCCTTTCAGCCGGGGTGTTCGGTAGATTCCAGCTACCGAACAAACTACCGTATGAGGGACCACCTAGGAGATGGAGTGTGCCGTCAATTAACCGCCCAGAAGCTGCGGTTAACCGCAGCTTAATTGATGAACGCTGGGTGGCCTTTGTTCGTTTGCCGACCACGAGGTAGCGGCCATTTTAATCGTGCAAAAGACCAGCGGTGTTCGGCGAGGATTCTATGGAACTATAAACGGACACTTAATTGCACGAACACCGCTGAGCCGTCTGTCGCCTGGGTCCTAATCGTACAAGGTTAACCGAACACTGGAATTCGGTATTTCTATAGGAATTGTAGTAACCCAGATAGCTATACCATGGAGCCTATTTGTGTGATTAAAGACTTTGGCTCCATGGCGATTAAACTGTATTCGTGTAGTCTGGGTGCCATTCACCTAATAATGTGCACCCAGACCTGAGCTATCTGGGGATATGTAACATGTCTGTGTTGGGTGGAATAAAAGTGACTTTATATATTTTAAAGCATAATACTGTATTTAGATCCCCACATGTGTAATGGAGTCTTGTCTTTGTCCTGAGAGATAATTGGATTACCTCTACAATTATCTCCAGGGCAGAAGGGAGGAAACCAGGATGCATTGTGGGAATGTTTACTGCTGTGTGTCTGTAATTGGTTTATGTCTGTCCTTTGTTACAGTCTTCCATTTGGTCCCCTAGGGGAGTGTCCACCAGGTGGGAGACCTGCATAAATACTGGGCAGGTAGCCCTGAGTAAAGGAGTTGCTGTTTAACCCTGAAGCTGGAGTGTGTCTCTTTCTTGGGGAAAGGGGACTGTATGCCGACTGCCAGGAGTGTAAGCTGTCCATATTGCTTTTCCTGTTCGGCTGCTTCCAGGGTTCGTGTGTCTGCTGTTCGAGAGTTGGTGAATTCGTGCAGTTTGGGAGTTCGGGAAGTTGGTGCTTATGGTAGCTGCTGGTCTATGGAAAAGGGGATTATCGCCTAAACGCATTTTTCCCCTTTTATGCTGAAACGGTCCGTTACAATTGGTGGCAAGCGGCGGGATCGTTCCTACAACCAGAGGGACAGCTACAGACAACACCATTCCTGGATTACAAAGTGAGGGCAACGCCAGTACCCGTACAGCGCCCCTATCTACAAGGAACCAACTGCAGCAGAGCAAGCATGGCACCCAGCTACACGCAGGAGGAGTTTGACAAAGAGCTGAGATCACGACTGATTTTCTTCGGACCCAACCCCCCGGAGAAATGCGTGCGGCTTGTGAGTGGACATGTAGATGAGTACCTGCGGTTCATGGCAGATCCAGCCAAGGGTATCGGTCGCCCTATCCGGCGGCAGAGTGCGTTTCGGGGACTCAAAGGTGTACCCCAGGGAGATGATGGTGTCGTCCATCCTCCCCAGCAGCCGTGTGTGTCCCAGGGAGCCGAAGGTACAGTCCTTCCTCCCCAGCGGCAGGCTGAGTTGCAGGGGGCAGAGGTTGTTGTTCCTGCCCCCCAGCAGCAAAGTGATATGCCAAGAAGGCAGTGTGAAGCGAAGGGAGAGGAGAGCAGCGTCCTCCCTCCCCAGCGGCAGTGTGTGCCCCAGGGAGCTGATGGTGTCGTCCATCCTCCCCAGCAGCCGTGTGTGTCCCAGGGAGCCGAAGGTGCAGTCCTTCCTCCCCAGCGGCAGGCTGAGTTACAGGGGGCAGAGGTTGTTGTTCCTGCCCCCCAGCAGCAAAGTGATGTGCCAAGAAGGCAGTGTGAAGCGAAGGGAGAGGAGAGCAGCGTCCTCCCTCCCCAGCGGCAGTGTGTGCCCCAGGGAGCTGATGGTGTCGTCCATCCTCCCCAGCGGCAGGCTGAGTTACAGGGGGCAGGGGTTGTTGTTCCTGCCCCCCAGCAGCAAAGTGATATGCCAAGAAGGCAGTGTGAAGTGAAGGGAGAGGAGAGCAGCGTCCTCCCTCCCCAGCGGCAGTGTGTGCCCCAGGGAGCTGATGGTGTCGTCCATCCTCCCCAGCAGCCGTGTGTGTCCAAGGGAGCCGAAGGTGCAGTCCTTCCTCCCCAGCGGCAGGCTGAGTTACAGGGGGCAGAGGTTGTTGTTCCTGCCCCCCAACAGCAAAGTGATATGCCAAGAAGGCAGTGTGAAGCGAAGGGAGAGAAGAGCAGCGTCCTCCCTCCCCAGCGGCAGTGTGTGCCCCAGGGAGCTGATGGTGTCGTCCATCCTCCCCAGCGGCAGTGTCTGTCCCAGGGAGCAGAAGGTGCCGTCCTTCCCCCCCAGCGGCAGTGTGTGTCCCAGGGAGCAGAAGGTGTCGCCCTTCCTCCCCAGCGGCAGTGTGTACCCCAGGGAGCTGATGGTGTCGTCCATCCTCCCCAGCGGCAGTGTGTCCTGCCGGGAGCAGAGACAGTCAGTCTCGCACCCCAGCAGCCGGACAAGAGAATGAAAGGGGAGACAGCTGGTCCCCCTTTCCACCAGCAGAGAGAGTGGCAGGGAGAGGAGCCTGCTACCCCCTCTCCCCAGCGGCAGTTTACCGTCCAGAGAGAGGAGCTTGTTACACCCTCTCTCCAGCGGCAGCCTAACCCACCAAGGGGAGATGTTAAGCCCCACGACTGTGCAGATGGGACCGTAGTCTCTGTACTTACAGCCCATGGGGTAGGGACGGTCGGTCCTGTCCCCCAGCCACAGAGCAATGTATCCAAAGGGGAGACAGTCGGTCTCCCCCTCCGGCAGCCGAGCTATGCACCTAAAGGGGAGACAGCCAGTCTCCAGCAACCAGACTACTTCCGTGGTAGTGCTGGCACCAGGACAGAATACCGCTGGTCTCTGCCCCCTCAGCAACCCACCAAGGCAGCCTAACTGTTCCCCACACAGTCATGGTGAGACACCTGGACCTGGACAAGTTTGTAATTTTTTCAGGTGTAGTACCCAGTTATTGTGGGGGGGCTGTACTAATAGTTGTGTTTTGTGGGTGGGTTGCTGGACTAACCAGGGCACTGACCGGCAGGAGGTCAGGTACCCTGTTAGTCTAGTTGGTAAAGGGGAGAAGTGTGGCGAAACCAACCTCGCCACTATGAGCTGGAGAAGCCTGGTTGCTCGCCTGCTTCCTTTGGACTATGGACCAGACTTTAAAAAGCTTTATTTTACCTGCAGAAAGGCATATTCGTGCCTTTCAGCCGGGGTGTTCGGTAGATTCCAGCTACCGAACAAACTACCGTATGAGGGACCACCTAGGAGATGGAGTGTGCCGTCAATTAACCGCCCAGAAGCTGCGGTTAACCGCAGCTTAATTGATGAACGCTGGGTGGCCTTTGTTCGTTTGCCGACCACGAGGTAGCGGCCATTTTAATCGTGCAAAAGACCAGCGGTGTTCGGCGAGGATTCTATGGAACTATAAACGGACACTTAATTGCACGAACACCGCTGAGCCGTCTGTCGCCTGGGTCCTAATCGTACAAGGTTAACCGAACACTGGAATTCGGTATTTCTATAGGAATTGTAGTAACCCAGATAGCTATACCATGGAGCCTATTTGTGTGATTAAAGACTTTGGCTCCATGGCGATTAAACTGTATTCGTGTAGTCTGGGTGCCATTCACCTAATAATGTGCACCCAGACCTGAGCTATCTGGGGATATGTAACATGTCTGTGTTGGGTGGAATAAAAGTGACTTTATATATTTTAAAGCATAATACTGTATTTAGATCCCCACATGTGTAATGGAGTCTTGTCTTTGTCCTGAGAGATAATTGGATTACCTCTACAATTATCTCCAGGGCAGAAGGGAGGAAACCAGGATGCATTGTGGGAATGTTTACTGCTGTGTGTCTGTAATTGGTTTATGTCTGTCCTTTGTTACAGTCTTCCATTTGGTCCCCTAGGGGAGTGTCCACCAGGTGGGAGACCTGCATAAATACTGGGCAGGTAGCCCTGAGTAAAGGAGTTGCTGTTTAACCCTGAAGCTGGAGTGTGTCTCTTTCTTGGGGAAAGGGGACTGTATGCCGACTGCCAGGAGTGTAAGCTGTCCATATTGCTTTTCCTGTTCGGCTGCTTCCAGGGTTCGTGTGTCTGCTGTTCGAGAGTTGGTGAATTCGTGCAGTTTGGGAGTTCGGGAAGTTGGTGCTTATGGTAGCTGCTGGTCTATGGAAAAGGGGATTATCGCCTAAACGCATTTTTCCCCTTTTATGCTGAAACGGTCCGTTACATACAGTATACACCGGCTGGGTACATTGGGTTATAGAGTATACACTGGCTGGGTACATTGGGTTATACAGTATACACCGGCTGGATACATTGGGTTATACAGTATACACTGGCTGGGTACATTGGGTTATACAGTATACACCGGCTGGGTACATTGGGCTATAAAGTATACACTGGCTGGGTACATTGGGTTATACAGTATACACCGGCTGGATACATTGGGTTATACAGTATACACCGGCTGGGTACATTGGGTTATACAGTATACACCGGCTGGATACATTGGGTTATACAGTATACACCGGCTGGATACATTGGGTTATACAGTATACACTGGCTGGGTACATTGGGTTATACAGTATACACCGGCTGGATACATTGGGTTATACAGTATACACCGCTTAGATACATTGGGTTATAGAGTATACACCGGCTGGATACATTGGGTTATACAGTATACACTGGCTGGATACATTGGGTTATACAGTATACACTGGCTGGATACATTGGGTTATAGAGTATACACCGGCTGGATACATTGGGTTATACAGTATACACCGGCTGGATACATTGAGTTATACAGTATACACCGGCTGGATACATTGGGTTATACAGTATACATACAGTATACATTGGGTTATACAGTATACACTGGCTGGGTACATTGGGTTATACAGTATACACCGGCTGGATACATTGTGTTATACAGTATACACCGGCTGGGTACATTGGGTTATACAGTATACACTGGCTGGGTACATTGGGTTATACAGTATACACTGGCTGGGTACATTGGGTTATACAGTATACACTGGCTGGATACATTGGGTTATACAGTATACACTGGCTGGATACATTGGGTTATACAGTATACACTGGCTGGATACATTGGGTTATAGAGTATACACTGGCTGGATACATTGGGTTATAGAGTATACACTGGCTGGGTACATTGGGTTATACAGTATACACCGGCTGGATACATTGTGTTATACAGTATACACCGGCTGGGTACATTGGGTTATACAGTATACACTGGCTGGGTACATTGGGTTATACAGTATACACTGGCTGGGTACATTGGGTTATACAGTATACACTGGCTGGATACATTGGGTTATACAGTATACACTGGCTGGATACATTGGGTTATACAGTATACACTGGCTGGATACATTGGGTTATAGAGTATACACTGGCTGGATACATTGGGTTATAGAGTATACACTGGCTGGGTACATTGGGTTATACAGTATACACCGGCTGGATACATTGGGTTATAGAGTATACACCGGCTGGATACATTGAGTTATACAGTATACACCGGCTGGATACATTGGGTTATAGAGTATACACTGGCTGGGTACATTGGGTTATACAGTATACACCGGCTGGATACATTGGGTTATAGAGTATACACCGGCTGGATACATTGAGTTATACAGTATACACTGGCTGGATACATTGGGTTATAGAGTATACACTGGCTGGATACATTGGGTTATACAGTATACACTGGCTGGATACATTAAGTTATACAGTATACACCGGCTGGATACATTGAGTTATACAGTATACACCGGCTGGATACATTGGGTTATACAGTATACACTGGCTGGATACATTAAGTTATACAGTATACACTGGCTGGATACATTGGGTTATACAGTATACACTGGCTGGATACATTGGGTTATACAGTATACACTGGCTGGATACATTGGGTTATAGTGTATACACTGGCTGGATACATTGGGTTATAGAGTATACACTGGCTGGATACATTGGGTTATAGAGTATACACTGGCTGGGTACATTGGGTTATACAGTATACACCGGCTGGGTACATTGGGTTATACAGTATACACCGGCTGGATACATTGGGTTATAGAGTATACACTGGCTGGATACATTGGGTTATAGAGTATACACTGGCTGGATACATTGGGTTATACAGTATACACTGGCTGGATACATTGAGTTATACAGTATACACTGGCTGGATACATTGGGTTATACAGTATACACCGGCTGGATACATTGAGTTATACAGTATACACCGGCTGGATACATTGGGTTATACAGTATACACTGGCTGGATACATTGAGTTATACAGTATACACTGGCTGGATACATTGAGTTATACAGTATACACCGGCTGGGTACATTGGGTTATACAGTATACACCGGCTGGATACATTGAGTTATACAGTATACACCGGCTGGATACATTGGGTTATACAGTATACACCGGCTGGATACATTGGGTTATACAGTATACACCGGCTGGGTACATTGGGTTATACAGTAAACACCGGCTGGATACATTGGGTTATACAGTAAACACCGGCTGGATACATTGAAGATCGAGTCCTGGGTAAATAAATGATATCATGATAATACATAGGGCAGCATTATGTGTTTAGATCAAGTAAGTCGGAGTATGTCTCTTAAACATAATATTTGTAGACTAAAAACCCATTTTAACAAAGCTCTCTTAATCCAGAATCTAGAAGCTATGTCTCCAATAGATAAATCAAAAAAAAAAAAAAAATAGAATTCACCTGCATTGAGATTGAAGGTTCGATTGGATGAATTAACGATGATGTCGGTATCTTCCTTGGTTATATCTCCTGTCTTTACTTGGTACAGAATGGATCCAATCTTCATCTTATGAACACCGAGAGCCGGGGAAGTGACCGTCCCAAAGAAAGCTGAAACAGGGAGATAAAGACCTTAAAATCGCACAGATATTAACAAATACACAAAGAAATATGTCTCTGTGTGCAGTTAAAACCCTGGCAGAGTGTGCAAGGGTTTGTGTATTTAGCCAACTCAGTACCATTCCTGTGAAAATGAGTGCTCGATCATTTTCTTTTTATCTGCTGCGCTCGGACACCACAATCACTGAAAGCAAATCAGTGGATAGAAAACTAGCAGCACATTGAGGCATCTGCAAAATATCCCATTAACAAGCTCTGCTCACCTGGGCCCTGCGATGGATTGGCTTTGGTACTGGGCTTGGTCTGAGGCTGAGACTGTGCCCTCTGGCTGAGTTCACTAGAGAAAGCCTGCAAGAAATTAAATATATTATCACTAAAAACTGCAATGTCTCATTTTATGAATAGATTTACTAAAGAACTTAATAAAGACTCGTGTAATACAAATTACAGGCATTAAACTACATATTGTCTGTTTCAATAATTAGAATCATTAGCCCTTCCCAGGACTTAGTTACTGACGGACAGGTGAAGCTAGATTAATTATCATTATTATATATAGCACCGTAATAATCCCCAGCACTTTATAATGCTTCCATGGGTTTGCATAACACCAAATAAGGGATATGAGAAGAGCCCAGTTCCTCTGATCTACAAGGATGTACCCGTATTGGGGAACTTATATAGAAGAAAAGATTACATTCCTCTGTCGGCTCAGCATTTAGTAATTATAAAAAGAGTGAAGAAGACAGACAGATCTATAAGATTAGGCAGAAAGAGGCTAAGCAAGTTATAAGAGCTTCCAAATCACACACAGAAGAGAAAATAGCACAGTCAGCAAAAAAAAGGGACAAAACTTTTTTTAGATACATAAATGAGAAAAGGAAAGTAAAACAAGGATTAGTTAGATTAAAAACAAAAGAAGGAAGGTATGTAGAAGAGGATAAAGGTCTACCTGACTGCCTCAATGAATATTTTTGTTCAGTATTTACAGATGAAAATGAAGGAACGGGGCCTCAGTTAGAAAATAGGACAAATTAGTAATTTGTTACATGTGAGTTTACAGAGGAAGAGGTTCTATTTCAACTCTCAAAAGTAAAGACAAATAAGTCAATGGGACCTGATGGAATACACCCAAAGTTATTAAAAGAGCTTAGTGGTGTACTAGCAAAACCATTAACAGATTTATTTAACCAATCATTGTTAAAAGGAGTAGGAGAAGATTGGAAGTTAGTGAATGTTGTGCCCATTCACAAGAAAGGTAGTAGGGAGGAGTCGGCCAACTATAGGCCAGTAAGCCTTACTTCAGTAGTGGGGAAAGTGATGGAAACCATGTTAAAGGATAGGATTGTTGAACATCTAAAATCACATGGATTTCAAGATCAGAGACAACATGGGTTTACTTCAGGGAGATCATGCCAAACTAATCTTATTGATTTTTTTGATTGGGTAACTAAAATTATAGATCAGGGTGGTGCAGTAGACATTGCTTACCTAGATTTCAGTAAGGCTTTTGACACTGTTGCACATAGAATGCTTATCAATAAACTGCAATTTAAGTTTGGATTCCAATATTGTTGAATGGGTAAGGCAGTGGCTAAGTGACAGGCAACAGAGGCTTGTAGTCAATGGAGTATATATTCGAAGAATGGGCTTGTCACCAGTGGGGATCAGGGATCTGTTCTTGGACCCATTCTCTTTAATATTTTTACAGGGTTGATGTTCCAGGAAGGATAAGCCAAATGGCAAATGATTTAGGTAAACTAGAAAAATGGTCAGAGTTGTGGCAACTGACATTTAATGTGGATACGTGCAAGATAATACATCTTGGACATAAAAACCCAAGGGCAGAGTACAGAATATTTAATAGAGTACTAACCTAATGATAGCAGAATGCTTGGTTGTATAGGTGGAGGTATTTTCAGTAGAAAGAGGGAAGTGCTCATGCCATTGTACAGAACACTGGTGAGACCTCACTTGGAGTATTGTACGCAGTACTGGAGACCGTATTGTCAGAAGGATATTGATACTTTAGAGAGAGTTCAGAGAAGGGCTACTAAACTGGTTCATGGATTGCAGGATAAAACTTACCAGGAAAGGTTAAAGGATCTTAACATGTATAGCTTGGAGGAAAGACGAGACAGGGGGGATATGATAGAAACATTTAAATACATAAAGGGAATCAACACAGTAAAGGAGGAGACTATATTTAAAAGAAGAAAAACTACCACAATAAGAGGACAGTCTTAATTTAGAGGGGCAAAGGTTTAAAAAGAATATCAGGAAGTATTACTTTACCGAGAGGGTAGTGGACGCATGCGTGGGATTGGCATAAGGCCAGGGACTAATGAAAGTATTTAGGAAATTGGGCAGACTAGATGGGCCGAATGGTTCTTATCTGCGTCACATTCTTTGTTTCTATGGATATTGGTTTCTGAATCCCAGCCGTGGGTAGATTTCATGGAGCCACCAGACACAGTCTCTGGGATATAAGACAAGTCTGGAGTGAAGTGAGACTGGCCTGTCAGAGCATTCTGATTGGACGGATTACAGGCAGCCAAATTAGAGTGCTCTACTGAATAGCCATTTGGTAATTTTCACCATGGTTAGTTCAGAAGAAGAGTGTTTTCGATTTACCTTTAATCCTCTTACAAGGAGTGGAAAAGCCCAGTTTCTTACAGTATTATTACAGTACATCACACGGTTCTCGTACCGTAATACAACCTGTGTCACTTGGATGTAAAACCACGTGGACTTCCTGAAGATACTGAGCTATATTGCTGCTGCTGAAACGGATTATCTCATCAAACATCAATGTCGCAACCTTGTCTTTGGGGAACCCGAGCGCTCCTGTTCCAATGGCCGGGAACGAAATGGATTGACCTTTGTGGTTCTCCGAGGTATTCAGGCACTTGTTTATAATCTGCAGCAATAACTGTAAATACAGACACATATAACATGAGGAAAAAGAGAATATCGAGAGGTCTTTCAATAATTATAATATGAATAATACAGGGAGTGCAGAATTATTAGGCAAGTTGTATTTTTGAGGATTAATTTTATTATTGAACAACAACCATGTTCTCAATGAACCCAAAAAACTAATTAATATCAAAGCTGAATATTTTTGGAAGTAGTTTTTAGTTTGTTTTTAGTTTTAGCTATTTTAGGGGGATATCTGTGTGTGCAGGTGACTATTACTGTGCATAATTATTAGGCAACTTAACAAAAAACAAATATATACCCATTTCAATTATTTATTTTTACCAGTGAAACCAATATAACATCTCAACATTCACAAATATACATTTTTGACATTCAAAAACAAAACAAAAACAAATCAGTGACCAATATAGCCACCTTTCTTTGCAAGGACACTCAAAAGCCTGCCATCCATGGATTCTGTCAGTGTTTTGATCTGTTCACCATCAACATTGCGTGCAGAAGCAACCACAGCCTCCCAGACACTGTTCAGAGAGGTGTACTGTTTTCCCTCCTTGTAAATATCACATTTGATGATGGACCACAGGTTCTCAATGGGGTTCAGATCAGGTGAACAAGGAGGCCATGTCATTAGATTTTCTTCTTTTATACCCTTTCTTGCCAGCCACGCTGTGGAGTACTTGGACGCGTGTGATGGAGCATTGTCCTGCATGAAAATCATGTTTTTCTTGAAGGATGCAGACTTCTTCCTGTACCACTGCTTGAAGAAGGTGTCTTCCAGAAACTGGCAGTAGGACTGGGAGTTGAGATTGACTCCATCCTCAACCTGCAAAGGCCCCACAAGCTCATCTTTGATGATACCAGCCCAAACCAGTACTCCACCTCCACCTTGCTGGCGTTTGAGTCGGACTGGAGCTCTCTGCCCTTTACCAATCCAGCCACGGGCCCATCCATCTGGCCCATCAAGACTCACTCTCATTTCATCAGTCCATAAAACCTTAGAAAAATCAGTCTTGAGATATTTCTTGGCCCAGTCTTGACGTTTCAGCTTGTGTGTCTTGTTCAGTGGTGGTCGTCTTTCAGCCTTTCTTACCTTGGCCATGTCTCTGAGTATTGCACACCTTGTGCTTTTGGGCACTCCAGTGATGTTGCAGCTCTGAAATATGGCCAAACTGGTGGCAAGTGGCATCTTGGCAGCTGCACGCTTGACTTTTCTCAGTTCATGGGCAGTTATTTTGCCCATGAACACACGCTTCTTGCGACCCTGTTGACTATTTTGAATGAAACGCTTGATTGTTCGATGATCACGCTTCAGAAGCTTTGCAATTTTAAGAGTGCTGCATCCCTCTGCAAGATATCTCACTATTTTTGACTTTTCTGAGCCTGTCAAGTCCTTCTTTTGACCCATTTTGCCAAAGGAAAGGAAGTTGCGTAATAATTATGCACACCTGATATAGGGTGTTGATGTCATTAGACCACACCCCTTCTCATTACAGAGATGCACATCACCTAATATGCTTAATTGGTAGTAGGCTTTCAAGCCTATACAGCTTGGAGTAAGACAACATGCATAAAGACGATGATGTGGTCAAAATACTCATTTGCCTAATAATTCTGCACTCCCTGTACACAATGAGATAGACATGGGTACATAGTCGATAGCAAACACAATAATGAGCGATAATCAACTGCAGCCAATATCAGTTAGTAATGTGTCTCATTCCCCCAATCCCTCCATGTGTCTCATTCCCCCAGTCCTTCCATGTGTCTCATTCCCCCAGTCCTTCCATGTGTCTCATTCCCCCAGCCAATACTTGACTCTTACTTACCCACACTCAGTCATGCCACACACATTTCACCACTACTCTCACTGAATCCCTCTGACTACGGCTAAATTCATCTTCTACATCAGAACACTACTCCTAAGATTGGGTTGTATCCATGTCTCGGGTCTTTCATTTAGAATAAGGGCAGCTTCGGTCTCCTTCAACACTGACACTCCAGTGCATATTATTAAAAGATTGGGCAGATGGAAATCCTCAGTCTACAACCGATATATTCCTCATCCCGAGAAAGAAATGAGGAAAGCTTTTAAAAGTTTGGCTTTGTAAATTTGATGCAATAAGTGTGTTTTGCTTTAATACCTTTTCACCCTCTTTGCATGAACCCGATTTACATATATTACTAATATGTTTCTGAACATATATATTATATTATTCACTCACTCACTCACTCACTCTCTGGGCCGGCCTAAGACATCATGCTGCCTAGGTCCAACGATAAATGTTACTGGCTATGGGGGGATAATGTATAATAAACACAGGTTACTGGCTATGGGGGATAATGTATAATAAACACAGGTTACTGGCTATGGGAGGATAATGTATAATAAACACAGGTTACTGGCTATGGGGGATAATGTATAATAAACACAGGTTACTGGCTATGGGGGATAATGTATAATAAACACAGGTTACTGGCTATTGGGAGGATAATGTATAATAAACACAGGTTACTGGCTATGGGAGGATAATGTATAATAAACACAGGTTACGGGCTATGGAGGGATAATGTATAATAAACACAGGTTACTGGCTATGGGGGATAATGTATAATAAAAACAGGTTACTGGCTATGGGGGGATAATGTATAATAAACACAGGTTACTGGCTATGGAGGATATTGTATAATAAACACAGGTTACTGGCTATGGGAGGATAATGTATAATAAACACAGATTACTGGCTATGGAGGATAATGTATAATAAACACAGGTTACTGGCTATGGGGGGATAATGTATAATAAAAACAGGTTACTGGCTATGGGGGGATAATGTATAATAAACACAGGTTACTGGCTATGGGGGATAATGTATAATAAACACAGGTTACTGGCTATGGAGGATATTGTATAATAAACACAGGTTACTGGCTATGGGAGGATAATGTATAATAAACACAGATTACTGGCTATGGAGGATAATGTATAATAAACACAGGTTACTGGCTATGGGGGGATAATGTATAATAATCATCGGTTACTGGCTATGGGGGGATAATGTATAATAAACACAGGTTACTGGCTATGGGAGGATAATGTATAATAAACACAGGTTACTGGCTATGGGGGGATAATGCATAATAAACACAGGTTACTGGCTATGGGAGGGATAATGTATAATAAACACGGGTTACTGGCTATGGGGGGATAATGTATAATAAACACAGGTTACTGGCTATGGGGAGGATAATGTATAATAAACACAGGTTACTGGCTATGGAGGATAATGTATAATAAACACAAAAAAAATAATAAGAAGAAAAAAAGAAAAAAAAGAATGCAGCTTCAGAATTAATCTAAATTGTATGCTGTCTAGGAGGTGGGAGGGTCTGAGAGGGAGGGTCTGCTGCTGATTGGCTGGAATGTGTCTGCTGACTGTGAGGTACAGGGTCAAAGTTTACTCAATGATGACGAATAGGGGCGGACCGAACATCGCATATGTTCGCCATCCGTGGCGAACGCGAACATGCGATGTTCGCCAGAACTATTCGCCAGCGAACCGTTCGGGACATCACTATCCAAGAGACATATAACTTTCCCCAGGACCTCAGATCCGATTGTACTGTACAGAGAAGAGGAAGAAAGTTTCTAGCATATAGTTGGATCTAGATCCACAAGTATTTGAGTACCTCCAGGCAACACCTTAATAGAAAAGTTTTCTCCAGTCGACACGACTAACATCTTAAGGGTTTAGTTAAAGCCTCTATCTGTCTCTTTTGCCCCTTCCACAGCCCTCTGTGTCTCTTTGTGTCCCCCCAGCCCCACTGGGTGTCTCTCACAAGATCCTGCCTATCTTTTTTGCCACTTCCCTACCGCTTTGTGGCTCTTTGCCCCCCCTCCCACCCCTCCCAACCCCTCTGTTTGTCTCTTTCTCTCCACAGCCCTGTTTGTGTGTCTCTTCCCTCCCAGCTCCTTGTCTCTTTCTCCCCCAGCCTCTATGTCACTTTGTGTTTCCCCAGCCCCTCCATGGATCTCATCTCCCCCACATTTCTCATTCCACCAGCCCCTCCATGTGTCTTATTCCACCCAGCCCCTCCATGTGTCTCATTCCCTGAGCCCCTCCATGTGTCTCATTCCCTCAGCCCCTCCATGCATCTCATCTCCCCCACATTTCTTATTCCGCCAGCCCCTCCATGTGTCTCATTCCCTCAGCCCCTCCATGTGTCTCATTCCCCCAGCCCCTCCATGTGTCTCATTTCCCCAGCCCCTCCATGTGTCTCATTTCCCCAGCCCCTCCATGTGTCTCATTTCCCTAGCCCCTTCATGTGTCTCATTCCCCCAATCCCCCCATGTGTCTCATTCCCCCAGCCCCTCCATGTGTCTCATTCCCCCAGCCCCTCCATGTGTCTCATTCCCCCAGCCCCTTCATGTGTCTCATTCCCCCAGCCCCTTCATGTGTCTCATTCCCCCAATCCCTCCATGTGTCTCATTCCCCCAGTCCTTCCATGTGTCTCATTCCCCCAGTCCTTCCATGTGTCTCATTCCCCCAGCCCCTCCATGTGTCTCATTTCCCCAGCCCCTCCATGTGTCTAATTTCCCCAGCCCCTCCATGTGTCTCATTCCCCCAGCCCCTCCATGTGTCTCATTCCCCCAGCCCCTCCATGTGTCTCATTCCCTCAGCCCCTCCATTTGTCTCATTTCCCCAGCCCCTCCATGTGTCTCATTCCCCCAGCCCCTCCATGTGTCTCATTCCCCCAGCCCCTCCATGTGTCTCATTTCCCCAGCCCCTCCATGTGTCTCATTTCCCCAGCACCTCCATGTGTCTCATTCCCCCAGCCCCTTTATGTTTCTCATTCCCCCAGCCCCTCCATGTGTCTCATTCCCTCAGCCCTCCATGTGTCTCATTTCCCCAGCCCCTCCATGTGTCTCATTCCCCCAGCCCCTTTATGTGTCTCAGTCCCCCAGCCCCTCCATGTGTCTCATTCCCCCAGCCCCTTCCATGTGTCTCATTCCCTCAGCCCCTCCATGTGTCTCATTCCCCCAGCCCCTCCATGTGTCTCATTCCCCCAGCCCATCCATGTGTCTCATTCCCCCAGCCCCTCCATGTGTCTAATTCCCCCAGCCCCTTCATGTGTCTCATTCCCCCAGCCCCTCCATGTGTCTCATTTCCCCAGCACCTCCATGTGTCTCATTCCCCCAGCCCCTTTATGTTTCTCATTCCCCCAGCCCCTCCATGTGTCTCATTCCCTCAGCCCTCCATGTGTCTCATTTCCCCAGCCCCTCCATGTGTCTCATTCCCCCAGCCCCTTTATGTGTCTCAGTCCCCCAGCCCCTCCATGTGTCTCATTCCCCCAGCCCCTTCCATGTGTCTCATTCCCTCAGCCCCTCCATGTGTCTCATTCCCCCAGCCCCTCCATGTGTCTCATTCCCCCAGCCCATCCATGTGTCTCATTCCCCCAGCCCCTCCATGTGTCTAATTCCCCCAGCCCCTTCATGTGTCTCATTCCCCCAGCCCCTCCATGTGTCTCATTCCCTCAGCCCCTCCATGTGTCTCATTCCCCCAGCCCCTCCATGTGTCTCATTCCCTCAGCCCCTCCGTGTGTCTCATTTCCCCAGCCCCTCCATGTGTCTCATTCCCCCAACCTCTCCATGTGTCTCATTCCCCCATCCCCTCCATGTGTCTCATTCCCCCAGCCCATCCATGTGTCTCATTCCCCCAGCCCCTTTATGTGTCTCATTCCCCCAGCCCCTCCATGTGTCTCATTCCCTCAGCCCTCCATGTGTCTCATTTCCCCAGCCCCTCCATGTGTCTCATTCCCCCAGCCCCTTTATGTTTCTCATTACCCCAGCCCCTCCATGTGTCTCATTCCCCCAGCCCCTCCATGTGTCTCATTTCCCCAGCCCCTCCATGTGTCTCATTCCCCCAGCCCCTTTATGTTTCTCATTACCCCAGCCCCTCCATGTGTCTCATTCCCCCAGCCCCTCCATGTGTCTCATTTCCCCAGCCCCTCCATGTGTCTCATTCCCCCAGCCCCTTTATGTGTCTCATTCCCCCAGCCCCTTCCATGTGTCTCATTCCCTCAGCCCCTCCATGTGTCTCATTCCCTCAGCCCCTCCATGTGTCTCATTCCCCCAGCCCCTCCATGTGTCTCATTCCCCCAGCCCCTCCATGTGTCTCATTCCCCCAGCACCTCCATGTGTCTCATTTTCCCAGCCCCTCCATGTGTCTCATTCCCCCAGCCCCTCCATGTGTCTCATTCCCCCAGCCCCTCCATGTGTCTCATTCCCTCAGCCCCTCCATGTGTCTCATTCCCTCAGCCCCTCCATGTGTCTCATTCCCCCATCCCCTCCATGTGTCTCATTCCCCCAGCCCCTCCATGTGTCTCATTCCCCCAGCCCCTCCATGTGTCTCATTCCCTCAGCCCCTCCATGTGTCTCATTCCCTCAGCCCCTCCATGTGTCTCATTCCCTCAGCCCCTCCATGTGTCTCATTCCCCCAGCCCCTCCATGTGTCTCATTCCCCCATCCCCTCCATGTGTCTCATTCCCTCAGCCCCTCCATGTGTCTCATTCGCTCAGCCCTCCATGTGTCTCATTCGCTCAGCCCTCCATGTGTCTCATTCCCCCAGCCCCTCCATGTGTCTCATTCCCCCATCCCCTCCATGTGTCTCATTCCCCCAGCCCCTCCATGTGTCTCATTCCCCCAGCCCCTCCATGTGTCTCATTCCCTCAGCCCCTCCATGTGTCTCATTCCCTCAGCCCCTCCATGTGTCTCATTCCCTCAGCCCCTCCATGTGTCTCATTCCCCCAGCCCCTCCATGTGTCTCATTCCCCCATCCCCTCCATGTGTCTCATTCCCCCAGCCCCTCCATGTGTCTCATTCGCTCAGCCCCTCCATGTGTCTCATTCGCTCAGCCCTCCATGTGTCTCATTCCCCCATCCCCTTCATGTGTCTCATTCCCTCAGCCCCTCCATGTGTCTCATTCCCTCAGCCCCTCCATGTGTCTCATTCCCTCAGCCCCTCCGTGTGTCTCATTTCCCCAGCCCCTCCATGTGTCTCATTCCCCCAGCCCCTCCATGTGTCTCATTCCCCCATCCCCTCCATGTGTCTCATTCCCCCAGCCCCTCCATGTGTCTCATTCGCTCAGCCCTCCATGTGTCTCATTCCCCCATCCCCTTCATGTGTCTCATTCCCTCAGCCCCTCCATGTGTCTCATTCCCTCAGCCCCTCCATGTGTCTCATTCCCTCAGCCCCTCCGTGTGTCTCATTTCCCCAGCCCCTCCATGTGTCTCATTCCCCCAGCCCCTCCATGTGTCTCATTTCCCCAGCCCCTCCATGTGTCTCATTCCCCCATCCCCTCCATGTGTCTCATTCCCCCAGCCCCTCCATGTGTCTCATTCGCTCAGCCCTCCATGTGTCTCATTCCCTCAGCCCCTCCGTGTGTCTCATTTCCCCAGCCCCTCCATGTGTCTCAGTCCCCCAGCCCCTCCATGTGTCTCATTCCCCCAGCCCCTCCATGTGTCTCATTCCCCCATCCCCTCCATGTGTCTCATTCCCCCAGCCCCTCCATGTGTCTCATTCCCTCAGCCCCTCCATGTGTCTCATTCCCTCAGCCCCTCCGTGTGTCTCATTTCCCCAGCCCCTCCATGTGTCTCATTCCCCCAGCCCCTCCATGTGTCTCATTCCCCCAGCCCCTCCATGTGTCTCATTCTCCCATCCCCTCCATGTGTCTCATTCCCCCAGCCCCTCCATGTGTCTCATTCGCTCAGCCCTCCATGTGTCTCATTCCCCCAGCCCCTCCATGTGTCTCATTCCCCCAGCCCCTCCATGTGTCTCATTCCCCCAGCCCCTCCATGTGTCTCATTCCCCCAGCCCCTCCATGTGTCTCATTCCCTCAGCCCCTCCATGTGTCTCATTCCCTCAGCCCCTCCATGTGTCTCATTCCCCCAGCCCCTCCATGTGTCTCATTCCCCCAGCCCCTCCATGTGTCTCATTCCCCCATCCCCTCCATGTGTCTCATTCCCCCAGCCCCTCCATGTGTCTCATTCCCCCAGCCCCTCCATGTGTCTCATTTTCCCAGCCCCTCCATGTGTCTCATTCCCCCAGCCCCTCCATGTGTCTCATTCCCCCAGCCCCTCCATGTGTCTCATTCCCTCAGCCCCTCCATGTGTCTCATTCCCTCAGCCCCTCCATGTGTCTCATTCCCCCAGCCCCTCCATGTGTCTCATTCCCCCAGCCCCTCCATGTGTCTCATTCCCCCATCCCCTCCATGTGTCTCATTCCCCCAGCCCCTCCATGTGTCTCATTCCCCCAGCCCCTCCATGTGTCTCATTCCCCCAGCCCCTCCATGTGTCTCATTCCCCCATCCCCTCCATGTGTCTCATTCCCCCAGCCCCTCCATGTGTCTCATTCGCTCAGCCCTCCATGTGTCTCATTCCCCCATCCCCTCCATGTGTCTCATTCCCCCAGCCCCTCCATGTGTCTCATTTTCCCAGCCCCTCCATGTGTCTCATTCCCCCAGCCCCTCCATGTGTCTCATTTTCCCAGCCCCTCCATGTGTCTCATTCCCCCAGCCCCTCCATGTGTCTCATTCCCCCAGCCCCTCCATGTGTCTCATTCCCTCAGCCCCTCCATGTGTCTCATTCCCTCAGCCCCTCCATGTGTCTCATTCCCCCAGCCCCTCCATGTGTCTCATTCCCCCAGCCCCTCCATGTGTCTCATTCCCCCATCCCCTCCATGTGTCTCATTCCCCCAGCCCCTCCATGTGTCTCATTCCCCCAGCCCCTCCATGTGTCTCATTCCCCCATCCCCTCCATGTGTCTCATTCCCCCAGCCCCTCCATGTGTCTCATTCCCCCAGCCCCTCCATGTGTCTCATTCCCCCAGCCCCTCCATGTGTCTCATTCCCCCATCCCCTCCATGTGTCTCATTCCCCCAGCCCCTCCATGTGTCTCATTCGCTCAGCCCTCCATGTGTCTCATTCCCCCATCCCCTCCATGTGTCTCATTCCCCCAGCCCCTCCATGTGTCTCATTTTCCCAGCCCCTCCATGTGTCTCATTCCCCCAGCCCCTCCATGTGTCTCATTCCCCCAGCCCCTCCATGTGTCTCATTCCCTCAGCCCCTCCATGTGTCTCATTCCCTCAGCCCCTCCATGTGTCTCATTCCCCCAGCCCCTCCATGTGTCTCATTCCCCCAGCCCCTCCATGTGTCTCATTCCCCCAGCCCCTCCATGTGTCTCATTCCCTCAGCCCCTCCATGTGTCTCATTCCCCCAGCCCCTCCATGTGTCTCATTCCCCCATCCCCTCCATGTGTCTCATTCCCTCAGCCCTTCATGTGTCTCATTTCCTCTCCCCCTTCCAATGTGTCTTACCCACCCGTGTTAATTTAGGGGCAAGTTTCAATTTAAGTGTATCCAATAAATATCTTTTATTATTCTCTGCGATGTTATACTCTTTATATAGTTATTTTACATTGACTGGGTTGTTCAATAAAGTGAGAGTTTTTCCAAGTTTAAGTCCAAAATATCCAAACTGAAAAAAATCTCCAACCAAGCGTTTAGTTTGACTGCTCTGGCCTTAAATTCAGGTTAAATTACTGAGGATCCTCAATTTACTTAATACCCCTGTGTATGACAGCAATGGCGAGCTGTGCCCATTAAACAGGCACACAGAGAGAGAATGTCAGGCATGCCCACACAGGGCATCATGGGAAATTACATCACCAGCTGCGGTAAGTGGCGTTTAATTTACTTACCTCTGCTGCATTATTCAGCCCAGCAAGGAACGAGGAGCTGCCGGAGATTCTGCTATAAAGGTAACGTGTTAAATAGACTTCATCTAACCTGCTTCTATATGGCTCTCGGAAGAAATGCAGGGACTTTCTTTTATTGTGTGAACCATTCAAACTGACAAAACATGACAATGGGCGGAGCTTAAAGCAAGGTTCTATTGCATTTACCTATCAGATTTACCCACAATCCATCAGTAAAATCAATCCCACAGAAGGCACACAGCCGGCATCATGGGCAGAGAGGACAAAATGGCGGCGCCCAGATATTCGCTAGAGATCCGGAACAATGAAGAAAAGATAATAAATAGAAAACTAGAAAGTTGTAGGTATAATCGTTAAAGGGACACTATAGGCACCAAAACAAGTTTCGCTTAATGAAGCAGTGTTGGCGCATAGATCATGCCCCTGCAGTCTCACTGCTCAATTCTCTGCCATTTAAGAGTTAAATCACTTTGTTTATACAGCGCTAGTCACGCCTCCTTGTATGTGACGGATTGGCACAGCGCAGGGTTTTGCTTTCCTGTGGGAAGGCACTGGATTGGATGAGATCATCGATTTTGATGATATCAGCCAAGGAGGCGAGATGACAGCACAGAGACCTGCGATTAATTAAAGGTAAATAAAATACCTTTTTTTCTCCTGCAGGTGGGGCCGGAAACCTAAACGACCACCATGGCACTATAGCGTTCGGACACACACTATAGTGTGGCTACGAAATACAGAAAGGAAAACGGAAAGAAAATAAATGTAATAAGGACACTTTAAGTGCATTTGTCAGGTTTTCAGCCACACTCACATTCTGTTGTTAACACATTCAAAACTCTGCAGTTCTGCTAAAAATAAGTGTTGCTCCTTGTGGCGGAAACAACCTCGCCACTGGGCATTGGAGAAGCCTGTTTGCCCGCCCCCTGCCTGCTGACTATGGTCCCTGGGAGATTTGACCCTTTAAATACAGGATTTGGGCATACTGTATTTTATTATGCTGCTGCTGGCCCTTTAAGAACCATCTGGGGACATACTGTGGAGTTACTGGGTGGCCACTATTTCATGTATCAGAGGCACATGGTGAGAACAATGGATGAAGCACATGGTGAGAACAATGGATGGCGGCCATTTTAACTCACAGACACTGTTGTGACTTTTCTACACAGTGCCATCTGGCCGGTATTTGGTGCACAAAGACATCGTGCAGTAGTTTTAAACTATACAACAGGGGACACATTATACAGTAATTATTTTTCATATAGCCTGTATATGTTCTGCGGAATCTGCATTAAACTGTGTGGCGGAACCCGCCTCGCCACTGGGCATTGGAGAGGCCTGGCTGCCCGCCTCCTACCTGCTGACTATGGCCCCTGGTAAAGTTGTACTTTTGAATGCAATATTTGGGCATATTGTATTTTATTGGGCGGCTACTGGCCCTTTAAGCACAGTGAATGGACTTTTATTGTACTGTGCTGGCCTTTTAAAAACAGTGTATGGACATACTGAAACTTTTTGGACACTTCCTCTTCCCCTCCCCGGGTCCATTGTTCTCCAGCAGGGTGTTGTCCCAGGGACAAGGAAAAGCCATGCTTGCAAGTGAAAACAAAGGCATTCGACCTAACCGTTAAACCCCTGAACCTATTCAAGTGAATTTTGGATATGTTTGTCCCCAAGTTATACTGGTTAAAATAATATAAGTTTTATGTATGTACGATGTTAACTCACAAAGTTATAAAAATTTATAAAAAGTGTGACTTTTCAGCTTGGAGATAATTGAGTAGATACAGTAATTGACTCAATTATCTCCTAAGCAGAGGGGAGGAATATGCTGGGTGTGTTTCTATTGTCCCATTGTGTCTGATTGGCTGCTGTACTTGCATTGTATGTGTTGTAATGTGTTTATTGGTTGTTCTGCAAAACCCTGTGGGCAGTACTATGTTTTGTGGATTGTGAATAAAAGAGGCTGTATGTGCCAGTACAGGGAGTTCCTGCTTAACCCTCAAAGTGAAGTGTTGTCTCATTATTGGGGGAGGATTTATTGTATGCTGTTCCAGTTTGACTGCTAGGAGTGGAAACCTATTCGCATGGTTTGTCCTATTCGGCTGTATACAGCATTCAGAGGCTTGAGAGAATTTATATGTTTCTCCGGTTCGGCGGTTGTGGTGTCTGCTGCAGTGCTTGGAGTCCTCAGGAAGCGCTAGGAGCATCCTTCAACGGAGGTACCCAGTCGGGGTGCCAGGTGATCCGTTACAAACTGTATCTTCCAAACTACTGAACGGATCTGGGTGAATTTTGGATATGTGGTTACTGCATGTTTTGGGGTCCCTGTGATATGTTTTATAAAATTGTATTTCTCTGTCTGTGATAATTATATTTCCCATTGTGTTCAGTAATCATATCACAGGCAGAGGGGAGGATTTTGTGTGGGAGTGTCTGTGTGTATTATCCGTATTGATTGGTTGTTCTGTAAAACCCTGTGGGCCGTACTATGTTTGTGGATTGGTGATCCGTTACACTCCTATGTGTGTGTGACACTGCATATATATACTTGTGAATACACATTGGCATGCAAGCACCAATATTACACACAAACACACCCCTGCATTAAAATGTCAACACTACACACACACACACACACACACACACACACACACACACACACACACACACAGACACACAGACAGACACACACACACACAGACCCCCTTTCAAACATCAGAATTATACTCAAATATTCACACAAGTAACAAGTATACTCCTTACAAAAACACGCCTACATGCACAGATACGGCATAAAAATAGAACCCTTCAAGAACAGGTTGTGACGAAACCAACCTCGCCACTGGGCATTGGAGAAGCCTGTTTGCCCGCCTCCTACCTGCTGACTATGGCCCCTTGAAAATTGGTACGTTTAGAGAACTATATTTGGGCATATTGTATTTTATTGTGTGACTGCTGGCCCTTTAAGCACAGTGAATGGTATTTTATTGTACTGCTGCTGGCCCTTTAAGAACTGTCTGGGGACATATTGAGACTTTGGGTAACAATACCCTTTAAGACTATGGCCCCTGAAAACGTATGGACTTTTATTTGGTGTGTATGGCCCTTTAAAAACCGTCTGGGGACATCTTGTAACTTTGGTGAACAATGTCCCTTTAAGACTATGTCCCCAGACCTGTAAAATAACTTGCCCCTGGCTCTCTCCCTCTTGGTTCAGTAAATAGGGCTTACTGAACCAAGTACCACACAGGCGGACCACCCAGAAGTTAGTGTGCAGGCAATTTACCTCCCAGGCTGTGAGGTTACTGCAGGTTAATTGCACGTGGCGGCGGCCATCTTTGTTCATTCAGATGCGGTCAGCGGTGTATGCTAAAGATTCTGTGGAACCAAAATCGGCTACACATTTTACCGAACACCGCTGATCCTTACCTTCTCCCATACTGAACTTGCAGCTCCAGAGACTAAGTCCCGTTCGAAATGGGACTTAGTCGTTTTTTCGCATGAAATTGACCGCCCACACAGCCCAAATCTATGGAACTGTTTTGGGCAGGAAAATGTGCTTGCGGTCGGTCATAAAGGGACCTCCAGCTAACTTTTGATCCACTGGGGGGATTTGGCTGATTTTTGGAAGGGTGTATGTTTAAAGTGTGCTGATTCTAAATATGTGTATACGGTTTTAAAGTTATAGCACATGTATAAAAACTGTATTTTCCCTGGCTGTAATAATTATGTTAACTGGTTATCTGAGGGGAGGGAACCTGGGGGTTGTAACCGTTATGCTATTGGCTGTTTTACCCCGCCCCTGTGGGCGGTCTTTTATGTGTAAGATGGAAATAAAAGCAGACTGGGTGTGCTAGCACCTCAGATCATCTTGTACCTTCATGAAGTTTCGGCTCATGTTTGGGGGATTGGAGAACTACACTCTGGGGATTGCTATAATCACTATACTCCCCAGGGTATTATCGCTGAGCTCTGCTAAGAGCTTGTTCCTGTTCCTGCTCTCTGGAATTCGGAGAGGTCCATCTACTGGAAGCTAGTCCCTGGTCTTGGGTCCAGAGTGGGTAGCGTGGCGAGACCCCAACCAAGCTGCGGCGGTTCGTGGGAGTCTACAGTGGTAATGGTGTCTGGTGGAGTGCGTGGAGACCTCGGAAAGCACTAGGAGCATCCGTCAGCGGAGGGTACCCGGTCGGGGTGCCAGTGGTTCCGTTACACAGGTCAATAGCAGATCGACAGCTGGCAAGGCATCATGGGATTTCTACAGCAGCTGATGATCTACCTATTGGCCACCTCTGCTAGATAGCGGATTAGATAGAAAAAACACAAAACAAAGGTGATACAGTTCAGTGGGTCTATTAGTGAGGGCTGCAGTGCACAGTACAAGGAAACCCAAACCGTGTGGATAAAAAGATAGTGAAATAAATGGCGTATACTGCGCCCAAAATGTATACGCACATAAATCTTCAGAGGGTGTAATAATTTAGACCTCAGAATAACAGAAAAAACACAATAATAGTGCAATACATTATAGTAGGATACAAATTGAAAAGTTAGTGGTATATGAGATCCACTCACATTTGATTGGGCTATCTAAGAGCTCTACTGTGTTGCGCGTGGACGGTATAATCCCCGTCTTAGGATATATGATGGTGTAGGCAATGCCGGTGCTCCAAATGCAATGCAAATATGCGTAGTATATATGGAGACCAATGGAAAGACAAACAAACAAAAAAACTAAGCAAAAAATAAAATACTGTACTTACATTAAAACAGCATGGGTGGTATAATCCCCACCTAAGGATGTATTGGTACCAGGAAGCAAAAAGTTGAGTAGAAGGCAAATAACTATAAAAAGTAAACTTTAATTAAACAAATGTTAAAAAGCAATAAAACTGATGCGTTTCGCCTGTTCAAGGCTTTTGCAAAAGTGTGAGATGGTCCTTACAGTGTTCTGTTTATATATGGTGATCTTTATTGTAGTTTGCTGCCTGGTGAATCCAATTTCTGGCTTCGTGGAACGCACGCGTCATACTGGAAGTGACCCGACGGTAGTTATGTATTCTTGATGTTTTTTTTCGGTTATTCTGAGGTCTAAAGTATTACACCATCTGAAGATTTATGTGCATATAAATTTTGGGTGCAGTATACGCCATTTATTTCAATATAGCGGATTGGGGACATTAACAGATTCTTACACTGGGGCCCTGAGGTTTCTAGCTATGCCCCGAGTGGACATATCAGCAGCTCTGCTCTCGCTGGATGAACTGAGTACGTACTCATAAGACTTTCAATCACAAAGAAATTTGGTGAAAATAGGGGGCGTGGCGAAGGGGGAAGAGTTACATTGCAGAAATTTGCAAAACTATTTCTAATATTTTTTTTTTTAGCAAAACTAAAGAGATTTGTAGGTGGAGAAAAACAAAGCATGAGTATGAGGTCAAAACCAAACCTGATCACACTAACCGACTGATCACACTAACAGATTGATCACACTAACAGACTGATCACACTAACCGACTGATCACACTAACCGACTGATCACACTAACCGACTGATCACACTAACCGACTGATCACACTAACCGACTGATCACACTAACCGACTGATCACACTAACCGACTGATCACACTAACCGACTGATCACACTAACCGACTGATCACACTAACCGACTGATCACACTAACCGACTGATCACACTAACCGACTGATCACACTAACCGACTGATCACACTAACCGACTGATCACACTAACCGACTGATCACACTAACCGACTGATCACACTAACCGATTGATCACACTAACAGATTGATCACACTAACAGATTGATCACACTAACAGATTGATCACACTAACCGACTGATCACACTAACCGACTGATCACACTAACCGACTGATCACACTAACCGACTGATCACACTAACCGACTGATCACACTAACCGACTGATCACACTAACCGATTGATTACACTAACCGATTGATTACACTAACCGATTGATTACACTAACAGATTGATTACACTAACAGATTGATTACACTAACAGATTGATTACACTAACAGATTGATTACACTAACAGATTGATTACACTAACAGATTGATCACACTAACCGACTGATCACACTAACCGACTGATCACACTAACCGACTGATCACACTAACAGATTGATTACACTAACAGATTGATTACACTAACCGACTGATCACACTAACCGACTGATCACACTAACCGACTGATCACACTAACCGACTGATCACACTAACCGACTGATCACACTAACCGACTGATCACACTAACCGACTGATCACACTAACAGATTGATTACACTAACAGATTGATTACACTAACCGACTGATCACACTAACCGACTGATCACACTAACCGACTGATCACACTAACCGACTGATTACACTAACAGATTGATTACACTAACAGATTGATTACACTAACAGATTGATTACACTAACAGATTGATTACACTAACAGATTGATTACACTAACAGATTGATCACACTAACCGACTGATCACACTAACCGACTGATCACACTAACCGACTGATCACACTAACCGACTGATCACACTAACCGACTGATCACACTAACCGACTGATTACACTAACCGACTGATCACACTAACCGACTGATCACACTAACAGATTGATCACACTAACAGATTGATCACACTAACAGATTGATCACACTAACAGATTGATCACACTAACAGATTGATCACACTAACAGATTGATCACACTAACAGATTGATCACACTAACAGATTGATCACACTACCTGAATGATAAACTGCCAGAATTTTCTAAGTAAATGAAGATACAGTTTAGGCATTACTCGTTACCTGAAATGTTACGTTAGATGTTTCTTAGAATTCTTACTACTAATTACTATAAAAAACACATGTCGGGGGCGGGGCCGGACCGCCGAGCTGGACGGTCGCAAGCCTGAGCAGCTCCTGCAATTCAACAAAATTTACTCTCTAAAATCGTGCCTCACCACCTAAAATCAGACTGCCAGAGAAGATACCCAGTGCTGAGAGACTGCAGGACCCGGGGAGAGGCTGGCTCACCGAGCTTCAGTCCCCCAGGGGAGAAAAACACATTGCCCCAACCGGGGCCTTCTCCTGCGGTGAGTGGGGCGGACGGCCGCTGCCCCACTATCCTGCGCCACAGAACCCAGTCACGGGTACAGACCGGCACGGATCCGGCTCCATTCCCCCCCCTCTGGGCCGGGGGGGTGATCCCGGTCCTCACCCTGTGGCCCTGACCGCGACACTGCAACTGGGGCCGGGGAGCCCGACTGCCACACCTAAAATGGCGGGTGTCATGCAGGGGCGTATTAGCCGCGAGGCAAACAAGGCATTTGCCTTGGGCGGCATTTTCCAGGGGGCGGCAAAAAAAGCCGCCCCCAAATGCCCAAGGCAAATGTCTTGTTAGCCTTGCGGCTAACAGACATGCCGGCATGCTGCTGGGCGATCGGGCGGCTGGCCGGCGAGGGAGCACTTCCCCTGAGCTGTCTGCTCAGCTCCCTCGCCAGCCGCAGAGTGAGGCTGGGAGGCGGAGCCGGAATATGACGTCATATTCCGGCTCCCAGCCTCACTCTGAGGCTGGCGAGGGAGCTGAGCAGACAGCTCAGGGGAAGTGCTCCCTCGCCGGCCAGCCGGCCGGCCGCCCGCCAGGCAGTGCCGCCCGATCGCCCACTGGACCACCAGGGAGGAAGAGACAGCCCCCCTCCCCAGCATTCCCAAAGGTAAAAATGTGTTAAAAATACATTAAAAAAAAATGTTAAAATATTTTTTAAAAAAATGTGTTAAAAATTTTTTTTTTAAAAAGTGTTAAAAAATTTTTTTTTTAAAAATGTGTTACATTTTTTTTTACAAAAAATGTGTTAATGTGGGTGGGTGAGTGTGTGTCTGTGTCTGTCTGTGTGTCTGTGTGTCAGTGTTTCTGTCTGTGTCTGTTAGTGTGTGTGTGTGTCTGTTAGTGTGTGTGTCTGTGTCTTTGTGTGTGTGTCTGCTAGTTTGTGTCTGCTAGTGAGTGAGTGTGTGTCTGTTACCGAGTGTGAGTGTGTCTGTTACTGAGTGTGAGTGTGTCTGTTACTGAGTGTGAGTGTGTCTGTTAGTGTGTGTGTTTCTGTTAGTTAGTGTATGCGTATCTGTCAGTGAATGTGTGTGTGTGTGTGTATTTAGAATGCGGGGCGGGGGGAAAGGTTGGGTGGGGGTGGCGCGGGGGGAGGGGGGGCGCCTGAGTTTTGTCCTGCCTAGGGCAGCACAAAACCAGGATACACCACTGGTGCCATGTGCGCAGACGGTAACCTGAAGGCCCCAGCCAGACGCAAGTGCACAACAAGCGGGCAACAAGATACGCTGAGCCCTGTCACCTCGCTACATGGAAACGCAACAACAGAGCCCTGCCACACACCGTGGCAAACTCCTGGCTTACTCGGCTCACATACCCAGGATCTGGATCCGGTCTCCACGGCAGCCTTCCTGGGCCTTGAGCCCTTAGAGGACGTTCCTCGAAGCGCAGCCCCAAGCCCACGCATACTCCATCAGCCAGGCAGCCCGTTACCGGCCAAAAGTGGAACCGAAACCGAGGGCACAGGCGGCCGCTCAAACAGAGCCCAGGGCTGGCAGAGTGGAATACACCGGACCAGACCCCCCCTCAAGCCTCCGATCACAACAACGTCGGGTTGGAGGTGGGTGAGTCACAAGATTGAAGGACTCAGCAAGCCCTGCTACATAACCTGCCCAGCAGCACGATGCAGACAAACATGAGAGACATCGTGGTTTCTGAGGTGAGAACACAGTGGAGCCCAGCATATGGCAATCCTGCTCATAGATTACCACACAGCCTGATCTAGGAACGACCCCACACAGAACCAACACAGATGTTCCACCTGTAGCCTGCTGACACACACTCACACAAGCATGCTTTCATCGCTTCTACTAGGGACTGTCCTCCCATGGCTTGCTCTCTGTCAGCTACATGCCCAGCTGGACACTCAATACACAGCTCGCACAGAGAGGTGCAGGGGTTAGGAAACTACAACTCAGGAGCAATGACAGGATACAGAGCGGTGACCCAGCAGACAATTACTCCTGAATGTGTAGCGTAAAAAATAGCATCTACTTTGCCTTATGCCTTATTTTCCATGTCCTGCTGTCCCTCTTCTTGTAAATCACGCTGTCTCTCCATGGTATAAGTCTAGATTCTTTGCATCGCCATTCTTCACTTATCAGATTAACGCTCCATAGGACCTTCCTGTGTTATCTCTGTTTCAAATGCTAAACATAGGCTTATCAGTCAGACAACAGCTGTATGCCCTCGCAAAATGCCATTTCAGAGTGTATTAACTGTTAGTTAACTATGTCTTCACCATACTGTTTATTAAGCTTTACACAAAGAAGAAGAAAAATAATAAGAGCTTTCCTGTGTTATATCTACTTCACATACTGAACAAAGGCTTATCTATCAGACTACAGCTCATTGATCTTGCTGAATGCCATTGTAGAATGTATTAACTGTTAGTTAACTATGTCTTCACCATACTGTATACTAAGCTCCACACAAAAAAAAAAAGTGCTGTTAATAATTGCCACGATACTGTTAAATATGTATGGTTTCAGCGACTTGTACTTGCTGTCGTGGCAATACAAGTGTGTATGTTAAATCTAAGCACTGCAAAAATAAAGATAAAAAAAAAAAACAAACAAAAACAAAAAACACATGTCTACCTTTTCTGATGAACTACTCTTTGCGTCCCACGCTGGAGCCACGATATGTATGACATTCGAACAGGAGAGATTACCACCATCAGTAACAAAGACAGAGCCTTCTGCCACCTGAGTTCCTTTGCCCACTTTATACAGATCGTCCTGTAGACTCGTCCCAGCCTTATGAAAGAGCGCCCTGCTCGCTCCTCCATTACTCAGGTCCAGATCTGTGCTCACGCTGTTCACAATCACATCAGTCTGATTCACAAAACATAGGAATATTATTAAATAAATACAATGACAATAGCACGAATAATCAAAATTTGTAAGATTTGTTATAATTTTACCACATGACAGGAGGCGAATATTTTGCATTGACTTTCTTTACTTTAAACTCCAGCAGCAAAATGTCAATCAAAAAACTTTAACCAATCAAAACAACCAGTCTTTACATATATAAGTAAGGACATCCCCCAACTCTTCCTCTTTGTTTGCTGCTCCTGTGGAGGCACAGGTCAGAGTATTGCTTCTTATCTAATTATTTATATTGTATAGTTTATTAATATTGTATTCCTTATGGTACCCCCCTTTTCCCCTTTACTGTACTTATAAAGTCTGTGTATGGCATAGTCTCTCTTGTTTCTGTCTAGCTCCACTCTCTCTTGTTTCTGTCCAGCCACATGTCCAACGGTTGCATCTTACTACGCATGGACAACATCTCTGCAGTCCAATACACCAATCACCTAGGAGGAGCTTGAATTCAAGTTCTATCACATGCTACCAAAGACAGTTACAGCTTTTGTCTCTCACGCAATATCACACTACAGGTGGAATACCTACCAGGAATTTCAAACCTCACGGCAGACTGGTAATCCCGGCACTGGAGAGACGGAAGCGATTGGCATCTCCACGAGTCGATCTTCCAGGAACTATATAGATACTGGGGGCCCCTGATCGTCGACCTCTTCACCTCACGGACCAACCATCAACTTCCCAGATTCTTCAGCTAGCTATCGGATCTGGAATGCGAAGCACTAGACGCGTTCCTCCAGGACTGGCCGAACCGGGGTGTTTACACCTTTCCCCCCTTCTCCATGCTGGCAAAAGTGATCCATCAAGTACGAACCCAGAGGACTTCTCTACTCTACAGTCAATAGTGGTTCCCGGACCTGCTGGAACTGTCCTTTGTTCAGGGAGAACCTCACCCCCTCGTACTAAGACCGTCTGGCCCTAGTGGCTTGGAGTATTTCAGGAGAGCCTGGTCCATAGACGGATTTATCGCAGATCATGAAGGACCTACTATGGGACTCGTGGGTATCCAGAACTAGACGAAGTTACCTCGCCTTCTGGAACATATGGTCTAGCTGGTTTTTGGAGAGGGACTCTGATCCCCTTACAGCACCTACTTCCATGATTCTAAATTTTCTCTCTCACTTATTTGAGTCGGGACGTTCCTATCGGTCCATTAATGTCACATGATAAGAGATTTCGGCAGCTCGTGTTCCGGTACAGGGTCTCCCAGTGGGTCAAAATCCTCTGATTTACTGACTCCTGAGAGGTATTCGACTGTCACGTCCTCCAGCTCTGAAATATTCAAAGCTTTGGGACGTCGACGTGGTACTATGTTTTTTTCTGGACTGGCCGGACGTTTCACTGTCCCTTCAACAGCTTTCAGCGAAACTTACGATGTTACTTTGCCTAATATATTTATGGCAAGTAGCAGATGTTCAAGCCTTCAATGTTCAAGCCTTCTCCTTCAAATCAGACGGAGCATCCTTCTCGTTGTCAAGACGGACAAAAAACGCTTCCTTCAAGTTTTTTTTACCCAGATTTAATCTATACTTTGTGTGGTTAAGACATTACTACATTACATGGAAACCACAGCTCCTTTACGGGGTGCTGCGAAGGGCCAACTTCTAGTGTCATACACAAGACCACACAAACAAGTTTCTACTACTACCCTCGCTCGATGGGTACGTTGGATTCTTACTTTGGTAGGTATCGAATCTTGTTGTGGCGCTCATGCCATACGGGGCGCATCGGCAACGCATGCTTTTTCGACGGGTGCATCGCTCACGGATATTATGCGATTGGCGGATTGGTTGCGAGAGGACACATTTCAGGTTAATTCTTTTTGACCTTCCTCTCACGCTTCTTTTTCTCCAATTGAATATCGTTAAAAATGCTAAATATGAAGCCTCCTGTCATGTGGTAAAATTGTAGATTATGCTAACGTAGTGTACCTATAATCTTAATTTTAGTAATGACAGGAGGTGAGTATTTTCCCTCCCTGTTTCCAGCCCCCCCCCCTTTATCTTTCTCATATTTTGTTCTATTTGTCTTTGTATGTTTCTATATGTTTTCTACAATTTTATTGTTTAGCAGTAAAACAAGGATTTTTTATATATATTTTTCTAATGAATGCTATGTAGCTAGTACTTGGTTTGCTCTGTTATACATTAGAGTTTGTGTAGTCGATTTTATTAGAACATTATGACTGTTATATATTCGATATTTAATATAATAAGACGTAGAATTACGGTCACTTGTTTCTTTCTTTCAGCATGACTATAACCACCGAACTCAGTTGGGATATCTCGACTTTACCACTACGGGATTATTTGAAGTTATCAGAAAGTTCTACGGTTTCTGTTCCTGTTGAATGGATTATCTACGCCCACATCAAAGAAAGAGGAAGAGTTGGGGGCTGTCCTTACTTATATATGTGATGACTGGTTGTTTTGATTGGTTAAAGTTTGTTGATTGACCTGTTGCTGCTGGAGTTTAAATTAAAGAAAGTTATGCAAAATACTCGCCTCCTGTCTTACTAAAATTAAAATGAAAGAAACACTACATTAGCATAATCTACAATTGGTCAAACTAAATACAACCATCATGTTAATTATACAGATTGTGCTTCACTTCTTAAACATTCAAACTGACGAATTTTGAGAGAATATGTAAGTCGAGTTTTATCTCCCCCTAGTATTTATCGTATAACATTAATATCACCCTAGTAATATCATGCAATATCAATATTTTACCCTATTGATGTCATAAAAATATCAGTATCTCACCCTAGTAATAATATGTAATAATATCAATATTTCACCCTAGTAATGTCATAATAATATCAGTATCTCACCCTAGTAATATTATGTAATAATATCAATATCCCATCCTAGTAATGTCAGTATAATATCAGTATCTCACCCTAGTAATATTATGTAATAATATCAATATCCCATCCTAGTAATGTCATAAAAATATCAGTATCTCACCCTAGTAATATTATGTAATAATATCAATATCCCATCCTAGTAATGTCAGTATAATATCAGTATCTCACCCTAGTAATATTATGTAATAATATCAATATCCCATCCTAGTAATGTCATAAAAATATCAGTATCTCACCCTAGTAATATTATGTAATAATATCAATATCCCATCCTAGTAATGTCATAAAAATATCAGTATCTCACCCTAGTAATAATATGTAATAATATCAATATTTCACCCTAGTAATGTCATAATAATATCAGTATCTCACCCTAGTAATATTATGTAATAATATCAATATCCCATCCTAGTAATGTCATAATATCAGTATCTCACCCGAGTAATATTATGTAATAATATCAATATCCCATCCTAGTAATGTCATAATAATATCAGTATCTCACCCGAGTACTATTATGTAATAATATCAATATCCCATCCTAGTAATGTCATGTAATAATATCAATATCCCATCCTAGTCATATCATCTAATAATATCATAACATTATCAATATCTCACACTAGTAGTCATGTAATATCAATATCCCACTCTAGTAATGTCATATAATAATATCAATATCTCACCCTAGTAATATCATATAACGATATCAATATCTTACCCTAGTGATATCATATAACGATATCAATATCCCACTCTAGTAATATCATATAACAATATCAATATCTCACCCTAGTAATATTATGTAATAATATCAATATCTCACCCTCGTAATGTAATAATATCAATATCCCACTCTAGTAATATCATATAACAATATCAATATCTCACCCTAGTAATATTATGTAATAATATCAATATCTTACCCTAGTAATATCATGTAATAATATCAATATCTTACCCTAGTAATATCATATAACGATATCAATATCTCACCCTAGTAATATCATATAACAATATCAATATCTTACCCTAGTAATATTATGTAATAATATCAATATCTCACCCTCGTAATGTAATAATATCAATATCTTACCCTTGTAATATCATATAACAATATCAATATCTCACCCTCATAATGTAATGTAATAATATCAATATCTCACCCTAGTAATATCATGTAATAATATCAATATCTTACCCTAGTAATATCATATAACGATATCAATATCTCACCCTAGTAATGTCATGTAATAATATCAATATCTCACCCTAGTAATGTAATAATATCAATATCTCACCCTAGTAATATTATGTAATAATATCAATATCTTACCCTAGTAATATCATGTAATAATATCAATATCTTACTCTAGTAATATCATATAACGATATCAATATCTCACCCTAGTAATATCATATAACAATATCAATATCTTACCCTAGTAATATCATGTAATAATATCAATATCTCACCCTCGTAATGTAATAATATCAATATCTTACCCTTGTAATATCATATAACAATATCAATATCTCACCCTCATAATGTAATGTAATAATATCAATATCTCACCCTAGTAATATCATGTAATAATATCAATATCTTACCCTAGTAATATCATATAACGATATCAATATCTCACCCTAGTAATGTCATGTAATAATATCAATATCTCACCCTTGTAATGTCATGTAATAATATCAATATCTCACCCTTGTAATATCATATAACAATATCAATATCTCACCCTCGTAATGTAATGTAATAATATCAATATCTCACCCTAGTAATGTAATAATATCAATATCTCACCCTAGTAATGTCATGTAATAATATCAATATCTTACCCTAGTAATATCATATAACAATATCAATATCTCACCCTAGTAATATCATATAACGATATCAATATCTCACCCTAGTAATATCATATAACGATATCAATATCTCACCCTAGTAATGTCATGTAATAATATCAATATCTCACCCTAGTAATGTAATAATATCAATATCTCACCCTAGTAATGTCATGTAATAATATCAATATCTTACCCTAGTAATATCATATAACGATATCAATATCTCACCCTAGTAATGTCATGTAATAATATCAATATCTCACCCTAGTAATGTCATGTAATAATATCAATATCTCACCCTAGTAATATCATATAACTTTGAAAACTCACTTCTTCGTTAAAGCGTATCAATTAAACTGTCAGCAGGCTTCTCATCCCCCACCCCATGACTCCTTTCCTGCAACTGTCAAAAATGACCTACCAAGCACTCAATAAACCCTTCTCTAACAAACTATTTAATCCCCCTACTTTAACCCTTTGTGTCATTTTACCCCACTCCCTCTAGCATGTAAGCTCATTGAGCAGGGCCCTCAACCCCCTCTGTTCCTGTACGTCCAGTGGTCTGATCTCAATTATGTGTCTGTTAGTCCACCCATTGTACAGCGCTACGGAATTTGTTGGCACTATATAAATAATAAAATAATAATAATAATAATAATAATAATAATAATAATATAACGATATCAATATCTCACCCTAGTAATATCATGTAATATCAATATTAAGTATTTTTTGTTTTTAGGTTCAATATTTAAGCAAACATTTCATTTTCTAGAGGTTGGGATATGGGTTAATTTAGCAATAAACTAACATTGAACTCTTGCATGTATTTATTAGCAAGGAATCTGTAAGAAAGACATGCAATATGTGAGTAAATGAACGAATTGAACTGTTTTACCTCATCTTGTTAAGACTTACTGTTGCATCCTGAATGTTTCCTTTTATTAATCTGACGGTCAGACCCTCCTTGGTGGTGAAATGACTGTTATTTTTGCTTGTTTGTTCTGTAGTTAACGAGGGACGACTCATTCCGTCACCTTCCTTGCTGCGCTTTGGAAAGATATTTGGTTTCTGATCTCCAAATTCATCTTTTAAAGCAGCAGTAAAATGTTTAATGATGTCATCATTTTTGTCCACGAGATGAATCCTGTTTAAACTGCTTTTGTGACCATGACTCTCCAAATACTCTCGAACAGATTCCACTATAGTTTCCACGCTTTGTTTTACAGGGAACCCAAAGATCCCTGCGCTGACGGCTGGGATAGCGATGGAGTTGTGACCATTCTCTGCCGCAAGCTCTAAGCTGCTAGTTATCGCTCTCCGGAGGAGTCGCTTACATCTTGACTGCGATGAAGGATCCCACCTGGGCCCTACCGTATGTACGACATGTTTACAGGGCAGGTTACCAGCGTCTGTTATTACCGAATCACCAGGCGATAACGTTCCCTCCTTCATAACAATACGGTCACAATCAGATTGTAGTTTTGGTCCAGCTGCTCTTAATAAAGCCAATGCCAGCCCCCCCACGTGCTTCAGATCTTCATTTGCTGCATTTACAATGACATCGACGCTGTGACGGCACAGGTCACCTTTATACACCGCTACGGTGACTCCACCTGAGACAGTTATTTGGAAGTGAGGTTTATCGAGATTAATTTCTTCGGAAGTGATGCTGCTTTCCTTTTCTTTTTGAAAAGAAATGATGCAGTTAAATTTGCTTTTTGCTGTGTTGACATACACGTCTTCATTATCCATACAGAATGCCTTCGCTCCGGGTTTATCGATGCGCAGAGTGTCCGTAAACAGTTTTGACAGAAACATATCTATCTGGGCAGCTGCCTTCAGTATGGACGACTTTGACCCATTCAATGTGATTGTTCTTTGATTTATTACAAATTTCACATTCATCTTTTTTACATCCCCCCAAAGTGATGCCCTTTCATCCTTGATAAATTGTGAAACAGCCATAGATTTGACATTAATAGTCTTCTCCAATGGAGTGTTTTCCTCAACAAAATTATCAACTTGTTCGTAAATATTTTCTACTACTGAGGAGAGGCCGGAGATAACTAGCTCGCTCTCTGCTCCTGGAGGAAATATCTCCATCAGAAACGTACACCTTTCAGGATTAAAAACTTCGTGCAAGTATTTGTGAAGAGTTTTCCACTCTGTGTGTTTTATTATACTTTTATCATTAACAACAACTTTCTTACAAACTAACTCTTGTTTCATACATTTCTCTGCGTCTGACAGATCCTTTGTGGAATAACCAGTTAGTTTAATGGTGTCACCTTGGCTCTCAAACATGGCCTGAATATTGTGACGTATGAAGAGGAGACAGGACATCTCTTTGCTATCAGCAGATTTGAGGAACTCGAAGATATGGGGATCAAAGGCAATGAATTTAGATTTCAGCTGATTCTTTATGTTAATTATTTCAGATTTGGCGTTACGCACCTCCTCTTTCAATCCATTATATTGTAAATTCTTTGATTTTGCATCATAATTCAACTTCAGTTCTGGAGAGATCACTTGTATGTTCTTCAAAAGACCATTTCTAGACATTATTTCATAGAACGCTGGATCTAGTGGCTCAGATATTGTCACACTTTGCCTTTCTCTATCGATCCTACGAGTGGTATTGTCGATGAGTTTCCCGATTAGAGGTTCTACCTGGACAACATCCTTTGAAAACCCTGCAAGGAAAACCTTCTCTTTGGCCAAGTTTGGTTTGATGAAAACTGCAGTATAAGCAGAGCTGCCGATGTCTTGTTTGATGGCTTCCCAAACGGACGCCGTTACCTTATACTCTGCGACTTTGTACTTTGAAATAAGCAGTGAGAACTCGGCAGAAACCTTGTCTCTCCAGGTTGGGGCTATCTTTGCCAGAGTCCTGAGATGTGTAGAGATATCGCTGGAGATACCCAGTTTAATAACGAGGTTTGGGCTTTGGACATCTGGCCAAACGACCTCACAGTAAAGAACTGCCATCTTTTCCTCTATATTGAGTTTTCTCTGGGCATCGTTCAGGATGAATTCCAGGATATATGGACTTACAGGGATCTCCAGGGGTGCAGGTATACTGACAGACGGCCCATTCTTTCCATACAGTGTAACACTCAGTGACACATAGTACGGGTATACAGAGATTGGAGTCTTCCCAAACACGTGTTTCTGTGCCAAAACTCTTCTGGTAACTGTAAAGAAACACACATTTACCGATATGTGGGGGTTGTTACAGATTGTCAGAATAAATGAATATCATACTTAAGACATTATTTCATCACTCAGACTTGCAGAGAGTAACATATTCTAATTATAGGACTGCAAATTAAATCCACACCATCAGATTTCACTCCACACAGTGCCCATATCCCTCCATACTGTGACCGTACACGTACATCCAGTCCTCATACTGTGTCCATATCCCTCCACACTGTGCCCACAGCTCCGTACTGTGCCTGTATCCCCCCTACAGGGCCCATACCCTCCATAAAGTGTATATACCATTCCATACTGGCCCCATACCCCTCCATACTGGGCCCATATCCCTCCATACTGGGCCCATATCCCTCCATACTGGGCCCATTGTTGCAAAGCTCTCCTATGTCCAGTTCCAGTGTACCAACATACCGGTAAATAAAATACCTGATAGAGATACAATGCAGAAATTCAGAAAATGACTGGTAGGGCAGGGGTTAATATCAGAATGGTAATGTACAGGGGAGTGGATGGAGGGGGTGGGGTACGGTAAGTCCTGCAATGCACAGTGGGTAGTCATTCACTGGGAAGATGGTGGGAGAAAATGTGGAGAATACTGGATGGGTGTTACCTGGGTGCAAGATGGCTAAACAGGTTAATATAGAGACAGAATGGGAGGATGAAGCACGCAAAGGATAGGGAGAGGTGGGAGGTAAGTGGTTATATGGAAAGGGTTAATATGAGGACTGAACAGCACAGAACATGAAGGGTGATTGTCGTCACTGGATGGGGTTAAATTAGATATAAGACTATGTTGGGGGAGGACGAGGGGCAATTTGCTGCATAGGAAGGGTTAATGAATGTAGGGCAAAATCAGAAAGAACGACTAATATAGGTATTGCAGGGCTGAGAGACAAAGGGATTAATATCTCATTTAATATATGAAAGGGATCTGTCACTTCTGAAATGTTTTAATATTGTGTTCACTTTAATATTCCTATATTAAACGAATACGTGTTTGTGAGATGTGAAAAATAAAATGAAATATAGAAACTCACCCTCTTTATCCTCTAACTGGGCATCTCCATCTTAAAAAATGAAATTAAACTCCCATAGTGTGACACGGTTATATGTTCCAACTCTTATAAGTATATATAGAGAAACCACTCACATTTTCCTGAGCTATCCACCAAGCTCAGGGATAAAACGCTCACAGGTCCGTACAATTCCGCCTTATACGTAAAAACTAGCCTCTAGGGGCATTCTCCAACCAAGGAGTAAAATGACAGCTCTCTCTTAAAAAAGTTTTTCGTCTTAATTCCTCCTTCTTCTATAAAAATAGCAAGATCTAAGAATGATACTTCCTTGTTGCTCCAGGTACTAGTAAGGTTAATACCCCATGTATTAGAGTTTAAAAAAAGCTAAAAACTGTTCTAAAAGTTGAACACCTCCCTTCCAAAAAAAAGAAAATATCGTCAATGTATCATCAATTCAGATTTCAAAATCTGCCATTTTTTAGAGTAATTATTGTATTTTTTAGATAGACAGCTATTTTAAAGATTTTTTTTCTCTCGCTCTCTTTTTATAAATATATATTTATTAACTTATTATTATATAAGCCCTGGTTAAGATTTCACGGTTAAAATCATATTCTATATATATATTTGGTACATCTTTATCTATTTATCATTAAAATCTGTTTGTTAGAATTATGTGTATAACACACTAAGTATAATCCTATAGGGGGATATACTGAATTAGGAATATAGAAATGTATTAAGGAGCTATAAAAAACATTTCTAGTAAACTTTAGTAATATACCTTTAAGATACGGAATTTTAAAAGTAAATGATATGTATAGATATGGCTTTAAGTTTTTTCTCTATAATATGGTAGACATAAATAAAAGGTGCTCCAGAGTGAAAAAGTGGATTGACACCTAGTGTTTACATATAATTGGTAACAGAGAAATGTATCTTCATGTGAGAATCTATGTATCAAGATTGATATTATGTGACATTATTTGGAATTGTGAAGCTTTTTGCACTAAGTATTCCATTTTCACAAATGAGCTTTTTAATATAAACATATGAGATAATACTTTAAGACTTTTGATATCAATGGTTAATTTATACCTCGGTATGCCATCTTCTAGCAAGACCTCGGTGTTAATAGATCTATTTCTGCCTGTTACATTCCTTCTGATTCTCAGATATATATATTTTTAAGACACATTCACGAAAATATGCTGTTATAAGTCTGTTTATATTATTGTATATGTCACAGGCATTTTAAGTATTAGTTATGATAAGATCTTCCTTATCTCTTTTCCGTCCCTCTGACAGCACATCTTACTCATCCGATCACTTGGTATGAGAGATCAAGGTCCGCAGTAAAAGTGCAATTATGCAGCTGTAGCAACATGATCAAGATGACATCATATGCGGAAGTAAGCAATACCGAGAGGGAGGCTTGAAACGCACACACTGACCGGTGTTCTATTTTCACGGGGTAGGGTTTGTTGATAGAACACAGGACTCCAGGTAAATGGAGGATTGTATTGGAAGATTTACCCAGCTGAGGAAGTTAAAAGGAGATCGGCGAAATGTGTCCTGGGGACTTTATACATCACCTTTATGCCCTTATTTAGAATTTTATATAATTTGTATATTTATTCGTTTTGATTTTTGTTGATTTCATGTGATTTTCTAATTGGCCATTAGAATTTTAACTTGAGATCATCCAATAAAAAGTATTTTTAAATATATATTGGGCTATTGAGTCCTGCTAATAGGAGTGTAGTCCTGAACTACACAACGTGCTGAAAACGAGCCTATTTATGGCTCCATCCTTGTGAGTATAACACACTATTACTATATATAAAACTGTTGGCCTAAGGCAATATTGCACCATATATATGCTTTGTTTAAGTCCTAGCTGACATCGTGCAAAACCACCTAATTTGAAGAAGGGGAAGGTTGCCTTTATGGATCTGTGAGCGTTTTATCCCTGAGCTTGGTGGATAGCTCAGGAGAATGTGAGTGGTTTCTATATATATACTTATAAGAGTTGGAACATACAACAGTGTCACACTATGGGAGTTTTATTTCATTTTTAGGTATTTCCCAGCAAGAACATACTAACACTACTGTGTCCATTTTGGAAGAACACTCCTTCCATTTTTTAAGCAAAAATGTGTATGTAGCGCTACACCTTTTTGTATTTGGTTTATGTAGTTGGTGTATGTGGAAAGATTACACTTGGTGTCACAGCAGCTATTTGTGTGAATATTGCTGGATAACACTGCACATTTTTTTTTTAATCTAAGCGCCAGTATATATTCTTATTTCGTTGATAGCTAGGAAGTGTGTTTGGCGGATGTACCCAGGCGGGGTACCGGGCGGTCCGCCACTATCTACTTTGGCGATCCAATGTGAAACGGTTTTCAGCATTTAATTAGCAACACTTTACTTAGACATTTTATAGAAATGATTAACAGTGGCTGGAATGTAAACCACATGACAGTGTCATAGAGAATAAAATACTCTAACATACTACAGCAAATAAGATATTAATCCAAAACCTCACCTTTCTAGCTCTCCTACACCCTCCAAAACCTCTCCTTCCCAGCTCTCCTACTCACCCCAAAACCTCTCATTCCTAGCTCTCATACACCCCCAAAACCTTTGTAGCGCAATATTAAATCCCACGATCTCTGCTGGTATTAAAGGTAATCCACAGTCAGCGCTGAAAAGTAAGGCAATATCCCAAATCCCCCGTAACCGGACGAAACACAGTTCTGGGAGTCAACTGAGGTCTTTATTCACAGCTTCCAGTATTTATGCAAGTCCCCATGCAAGGGGTTTCCTTACTGACATAGCAGGGGTAATACAGTAAGGGACTACATGGGGGACTTAACATTCTGAGCATTTCTCCCATCAGGCACTGCTGCACGAGAGGGACACTCCCACTGAAATACACCATTAAGTGGATTATCCCTCCGTGCAGCAGAACCGGCATTTTACCTTTAAATTCAAAACTTTCACAATATTCATGTTATTCTGACAAACGGACGTTCGGTAGATAGCTGGGGTCTGAGTGCACCTTTCGTGAGAGTACCGCTCAGATCCCAGCTAAAACAACCGAACGCCGCACAAAATACACTTTATTATTAAGGTCGTCTGAAAGTACCGAACAATGATGGGGAACCACAATAGGAGAAGACCAGAGCTCCCGAACGGCCTGGAAGTACAGCGGTGTTCGTGCCCTCAAGTTGCGTTTTCAGTTCCAGGCACTTGACGACAAACAGGGCCGGACTGGCCTACCGGTAGGCCGCCAGCCCTGGGGCCGCTTTAACATTTGGCGGCCCTGGGGCCGCTTTAACATTTGGCTGCCCTGGGGCCGCTTTAACATTTGGCTGCCCTGGGGCCGCTTTAACATTTCTCTGCCCTGGGGCAGCTTTAACATTTCTGTTACCCTATGCGGCCGCGCGGCCGCAGGCACAACCGCGCGGCCGCAGCCACACCTGAGCCGGCCGCTGCTGCTTCCTGTCAGCCGCCGGATGTGAGCGGCAAATGACAACATGACGTCACATGCGGCGGCGGCTCTACTGAAACTGCATCGCGGCCTTTTTTCCCTGAGCTGTTGGAACTTGTAAAGGTAAGAATAAAGGGGTTTGGGGGACCTAATTAATTAATTAATGTATTGGAGAGGGGAGGGGGGGTCATTAATGTATTGGGGAGGGGGGGTGGTCATTAATGTATTGGGAAGGGGAGGGGGGGGTCATTAATGTATTGGGAAGGGGAGGGGGGGTCATTAGTGTAGTAGGGAGGGGGTGGTCATTAATGTAATGGGGAGGGGAGGGGGGGTGGTCATTAATGTATTGGGGAGGGGGGGTGGTCATTAATGTATTGGGGAGGGGGGGTGGTCATTAATGTATTGGGAGGGGAGGGGGGGTGGTCATTAATGTATTGGGAGGGGAGGGGGGGTGGTCATTAATGGGGAGGGGGGTCATTAATGTATTGGGGAGGGGGGTGGTCAGTAATGTATGGGGGAGGGGGGTCATTAATGTATGGGGAGGGGGTCATTAATGTATTGGGGAGGGGGGGTCATTAATGTATTGGGGAGGGGAGGGGGTGGTCATTAATGTATTGGTGAGGGGAGGGGGGGTGGTCATTAATGTATTGGGGAGGGGAGGGGGGCAGTAATGTATGGGGGAGGGGAGGGGGGTCTGTAATGTATTAGGGGAGGGGGGTCTGTAATGTATTAGGGGAGGGGGTCAGTAATGTATTAGGGGAGGAGGGGTCAGCAGTATATTAGAGTAGGGGGTGACAGCAGTGTGACGAAACCAATCTCGCTACATTGTATTGGAGGAGCCTGGTTGCCCGCCTGCTGCCTCTGGACTATGGACCGGCAGCTAAAGGGTTAATTTTACTGTGCAGAAGGATTTATTTCTCCCTTTCTGCACAGCAGTTCGGTAGATTTCATTCTACCGAACAAACAGCCGTTCACCAACCTCCCCAGAGCTGTGGGAAGCCGGCCGGCGTTGTTAATTGGCCACCCAGAAGCTGGAGTGTGCTGCCAATTTACCTCCCTGAAGCTGCGGTTAATTGCCTGTTAACTGTGTGGCCGCTGTTACACTTAGCGGCCGCTAGGTGGCGCTGTTCTGGAGCTCCCCGGGCAGCCAGCACTTTTCTGCACCAAAATCGGACACTTTTCCGTGCAGGCACCGCTGAACCTCCAGCCCCTGGTTCTCATTCGTATGAATTTGATGAATGCAGGGAATTCGGTATTTTATGTTTTATGTGAACTGTAGTAACCCAGATAGCAATGCCATGGAGCCTGTTCGTATAATTAAAGACTTTAGCTCCATGGCAATTAAACTGTATTCGTGTGGTCTGAGTGCCATTCACCTAATAATGTGCACCCAGACCTGAGCTATCTGGGGATATGTTACATGTCTGTGTTTTATGTATAAAATGTGTCTGTATGTATTTTAAAGTCTGTTTCTGTGTCACCATGTGCATAATGGAGTCTGGCCTTTGTCCTGGGAGATAATTGAATTACTTCATTAATTATCTCCAGGGCAGGGAGGAGGAAACCAAGATGCATTGTGGGAAAGTATTGTGGCTGTGTGTACGAAAATGATACATGTCTGTCTGCTGTTTCAGTCTTCCATCTGGTCCCCTAGGGGAGTGTCCACCAGGTGGGAGACCTGCATAAATACAGGGGCAGGTAGCCCTGAATAAACAGACCACTGCTTGACCTTCAACACGGAGCCTTGTCTCGTTCTTGGGGGGATTCACTGTATGCTGCTGGAGATTGACTGCTAGGAGTGTAAGCTGATGTCTGCTTTTCCTGTTCGTCTGCTAGCAGCTATTCGTGAGGTTCCAGCTGGAGTGCTACCTTATTCCCTTGTATGCAGTTCGGGAGTTTGGTGCATTCATTTATATCCGAATTCGTGAGTTTTGGTGCTTTTACAGTAGCTGTGCCTTTTTGTGAAAAGGGGATTATCGCCTAAACGGATTTTTCCCCTTTTATGCTGAAACGGTCCGTAACAAGCAGTATATTAGGGGGAGGGGGGTCAGCAGTGTATTAGATAGAGGGGGCGGGAAAGATCTGACTAGGGAATTTGAGATGAGGCAATGATTACCGTATATACTCTAGTATAAGCCGACCCGAATATAAGCCGAGGCCCCTAATTTTACCCCAAAAAACTGGGAAAACTTATTGACTCGAGTATAAGACTAGGGTGAGAAATGCAGCAGCTACTGGTAAATTTCTAAATAAAATTAGATCCTAAAAAAATATATTAATTGAATATTTATTTACAGTGTGTGTATAATGAATGCAGTGTGTGTGTATGAATGCAGTGTGTGTATGAGTGCAGCGTGTGTGTATGAGTGCAGCGTGTGTGTATGAGTGCAGCGTGTGTGTATGAGTGCAGCGTGTGTGTATGAGTGCAGCGCGTGTGTATGAGTGCAGCGCGTGTGTATGAGTACAGCGTGTGTGTATGAGTGCAGCGTGTGTGTATGAGTGCAGCGTGTGTGTATGAGTACAGCGTGTGTGTATGAGTGCAGCGTGTGTGTATGAGTGCAGCGTGCGTGTATGAGTGCAGCGTGCGTGTATGAGTGCAGCGTGTGTGTATGAGTGCAGTGCGTGTGTATGAGTGCAGTGCGTGTGTATGAGTGCAGCGTGCGTATGAGTGCAGCGTGTGTGTATGAGTGGTGTGTGTGTGTTGCAGAGCCTTGGTGGGGGGTGGCCAATTTTTTTTTTTTTTTCATTATTTTAAATTTGTATTATTATTATTTATTATTATTTTTTTATTTAATTTAATTATTATTATTTTTGTATTATTATTTATTATTATTTTTTTTTATTATTACAATTTTTTTTTTTTCCGTCCCCCCTCCCTGCTTGATACATGGCAGGGAGGGGGGCTCTCCTTCCCTGGTGGTCCAGTGGCATTGGCAGTTCAGTGGGGGGGAGAGGGGGGCTGGCAGAGCTGTAACTTACCTGTCCTGCAGCTCCTGCCAGCTCTCTCCTCCTCCGCGCCGTCCGTGCAGCTCCCTCTGTCAGCTCCCAGTGTAAGTCTCGCGAGAGCTGCGGCTCTCGCGAGACTTACACTGGGAGCTGACCGAGGTGCTGAACTGACGGCGCGGAGGAGGAGGGAGCTGGCAGGAGCTGCAGGACAGGTAAGTTACAGCTCTGCCAGTCCCCCTCTCCCCCAGTCTGTATTATGGCAATGCAAATTGCCATAATACAGACTATTGACTCGAGTATAAGCCGAGTTGGGGTTTTTTAGCACAAAAAATGTGCTGAAAAACTCGGCTTATACTCGAGTATATACGGTATATTTGTGACATTTATATTTGTGCCCCAATGAATATTATATATATGTGTGTGTGTGTAGAAGGAAATGTAAATAGAGGGGGCTACAGGGGTGAGGGAATTATATTTGTAATATATTTATTAGGAACTGTGGAGGGAAGGGGGTTGGATGAGAGCATTAAATATCAAGCATTAAATATTATATTTATGGGGTAGGAACTGTATTATATATTTTTGGTTTAGTGCAGGGGTAGGTAACCTTCGACACTCACTTTGTATTTTACTACATCTCCATTAAGGCTCGCAAAGCATCATGGGAGGTGTAGTCCACAACATCTGGAGTGGCAAAGGGTGTCTACTCCTGGTTTAGAGCATAGGTGTATAACCATTTGGCTTCCCCAGGCCAAAATAACCCCTTAAACTCTTAAAGGATCACTATAGTGTCAGGAAAACAAAGCGGTTTTCCTGACACTTTAGTGCCCTGAGGGTGCCCACACCCACAAAGGGCCATAGTCATGCAGGAGGAGGCTGGCAAATAGGCTTCTCCACAATCCAGGGAAGCAGGGCAATTTATCATTTAAAGGGCCAGTTACAAATAGCAGTTTGTAACACTCTCCTTCCTAGCTCTCATACACCCCAAAACCTCTCCTTCCCAGCTCTCATACACCCCCCAAAACCTCTCCTTCCCAGCTCTTCTACACCCTCCAAAATCCTCTCCCTCCTAGCTCTTCTACACCCTCCAAAATCCTCTCCCTCCTAGCTCGCATACACCCCAAAACCTCACCTTCCTAGCTCTCCTACACACCCCAAAACCTCACCTTCGCAGCTCTCCTACACCCCCCAAAACCTCACCTTCCTAGCTCTCCTACACACCCCAAAACCTCACCTTCCTAGCTCTCCTGCACCCCCCAAAACCTCACCTTCCTAGCTCTCATACACACCCCAAAACCTCACCTTCCTAGCTCTCCTACACACCCCAAAACCTCACCTTCCTAGCTCTCCTATACACCCCAAAACCTCTCCGTCCTAGCTCTCATACACACCCCAAAACCTCTCCTTCCCAGCTCTCCTACACACCCCAAAACCTCACCTTCCTAGCTCTCCTACACACCCCAAAACCTCACCTTCGTAGCTCTCCTACACACCCCAAAACCTCACCTTCCTAGCTCTCATACACACCCCAAAACCTCACCTTCCTAGCTCTCCTACACCCCCCAAAACATCTCCCTCCTAGCTCTCCTACAACCCCCAAAACCACACCTTCCTAGCTCTCCTACAACCCCCAAAACCTCACCTTCCTAGCTCTCATACACACCCCAAAACCTCACCTTCGTAGCTCTCCTACACACCCCAAAACCTCACCTTCCTAGCTCTCCTACACACCCCAAAACCTCACCTTCCTAGCTCTCCTACACCCCCCAAAACCTCACCTTCCTAGCTCTCCTACACACCCCAAAACCTCACCTTCGTAGCTCTCCTACACCCCCCAAAACCTCACCTTCCTAGCTCTCCTACACACCACAAAACCTCACCTTCCTAGCTCTCCTGCACCCCCCAAAACCTCACCTTCCTAGCTCTCATACACACCCCAAAACCTCACCTTCCTAGCTCTCCTACACACCCCAAAACCTCACCTTCCTAGCTCTCCTATACACCCAAAACCTCTCCTTCCTAGCTCTCATACACACCCCAAAACCTCTCCTTCCTAGCTCTCCTACACACCCCAAAACCTCACCTTCCTAGCTCTCATACACACCCCAAAACCTCTCCTTCCTAGCTCTCCTACACACCCCAAAACCTCACCTTCCTAGCTCTCCTACACCCCCCAAAACCTCACCTTCCTAGCTCTCCTACACCCCCCAAAACCTCACCTTCCTAGCTCTCCTACACCCCCAAAACCTCACCTTCCTAGCTCTCCTACAACCCCCAAAACCTCTCATTCCTAGCTCTCATACACACCCCAAAACCTCTCATTCCTAGCTCTCATACACACCCCAAAACCTCACCTTCCCTACACACCCCAAAACCTCACCTTCATAGCTCTCCTACACCCCCAAAATCCCACCTTTCCAGCTCTCCTACACCACCCAAAGCCTCACCTTCCTAGCTCTCCTACACCCCCCAAAACATCACCTTCCTAGCTCTCCTACACCCCCCAAAACCTCACCTTCCTAGCTCTCCTACACACTTTAAAGCCTCACCTTCCTAGCTCTCCTACACCCCCCTAAACCTCACCTTCCTAGCTCTCCTACACACCCCAAAACCTCACCTTCCTAGCTCTCCTACACACCCCAAAACCTCACCTTCCTAGCTCTCATAAACACCCCAAAACCTCTCATTCCTAGCTCTCCTACACACCCCAAAACCTCACCTTCCTAGCTCTGCTACACACCACAAAAACCTCTCCTACACAGCCCAAAATCTAATGTGTCCTCTCGCGAGCCTCGGCTGTCAGAGCTTTGCAGTGGTTTACCAGGGAAATACTCCACGCAGGGCCGCCACCAGAAATTTTGGGGCCCCTGACAAAGCACAAAGTCTGGCCCCCCCCCCTCCCTGCCCGTCCGGCCTGCCTCCCCCCCCTCCCTGCCCGGCCGGCCTGCCTCCCCCCCAATGAATGCAGTATGTGTGTTAGTGTAGTGGATGAAGAGTGTGTGTTAGTGTAGTGAATGCAGAGTGTGTGTTAGTGCAGTGGATACAGTGTGTGTCAGTGCAGTGGATGCAGTGTGTGTGTGTGTTAGTGCAGTGTGTGTCAGTGCAGTGAATGCAGTGTGTGTGTCAGTGTAGTGAATGTAGTGTGTGTGTCAGTGCGGTGGATGCAGTGTGTGTGTCAGTGCGGTGGATGCAGTGTGTGTGTCAGTGCGGTGGATGCAGTGTGTGTGTTAGTGCAGTGAGTGTGTTAGTGCAGTGTGTGTTTGTGTAGTGAATGAAGAGTGTGTGTTAGTGCAGTGAATGCAGTGTGTGTGTTAGTGCAGTGAATGCAGTGTGTGTTAGTGCAGTGAATGCAGTGTGTGTGTTAGTGCAGTGAGTGTTAATGCAGTGAGTGTTAGTGCAGTGAATGCAGTGCGTATGTGTCAGTGTAGTGAATGCAGTGTGTGTGTTAGTGCAGTGAGTGTCAGTGCAGTGAATGCAGTGTGTGTGTTAGTGCAGTGAGTGTCAGTGCAGTGAATGCAGTGTGTGTCAGTGTAGTGAATGCAGTGTGTGTCAGTGTAATGAATGCAGTGTGTGTCAGTGTAATGAATGCAGTGTGTGACAGTGTAATGAATGCAGTGTGTGTCAGTGTAATGAATGCAGTGTGTGTCAGTGCAATGAAGGCAGAGTGTGTATCAGTGTAGTGAATGCAGTGTGTGTGTCAGTGTAGTGAATGCAGTGTGTGTGTGTCAGTGTAGTGAATGCAGTGTGTGTCAGTGTAGTGAATGCAGTGTGTCAGTGTAGTGAATGCAGTGTGTGTGTCAGTGCAGTGGATGCAGTGTGTGTGTGTTAGTGCAGTGTGTGTTAGTGCAGTGTGTGTCAGTGTAGTGAATGCAGTGTGTGTGTGTGTGTTAGTGCAGTGTGTCAGTGCAGCGGATGCAGTGTGTGTCAGTGCAGAGGATGCAGTGTGTGTGTGTTAGTGCAGTGTGTGTCAGTGTAGTGAATGCAGTGTGAGTGCAGTGGATGCAGTGTGTGTGTGAGTGCAGTGTGTTAGTGCAGTGAGTGTCAGTGCAGTGAATGCAGTGTGTGTCAGTGTAATGAATGCAGTGTGTGTGTCAGTGTAATGAATGCAGTGTGTGTGTCAGTGTAATGAATGCAGTGTGTGTGTCAGTGTAATGAATGCAGTGTGTGTATGTGTTTAGTAGTGTATGCATGTAAATGTAGTAATAGTAATTTAAATGTATTTTTGTTATTCCCCCCTCCCTGTTTCTTACCTGGTTCAGGGAGGGGGGAAGATCCTTTGATCCCTGGTGGTCCGGTCAGGTGGAATTGTGGGCCCCCCGGCTCCCTATACTTGCAGAGGGGGCCCAGCGGACTGCAGAAGCACTTTACAGCATTTCCTGCTCTCACTCCCGCGAGATGTGGTGTGCGCGCCGCGCGGAGCGTTGCCATGGCCGCACGTCTCGCGGGAGTTAGAGCGAGGGAAATGCTGGAAAGTGCTTCTGCAGTCCGCTGGGCCCCCTCTGCAAGTATAGGGAGCCGGGGGGCCCGCGGCTGCACATATATATATATAGCGATGCAGAAAGTAATTGTGGGGCCCTGGACTGCCAAAGCAGTCCGGGCCCCCCAGGCCCGTGACAACTGTCACGGTTGTCACCCCCTGATGGCGGCCCTGACTCCACGCTACACACATGCTGGTTTGAAGCCTGCCAAAAGTATAACATGAAGTCTCCTTGGCCCCCTCTTTACTATACAAGCTGCTGTGCCACCGGACCACCAGATAATTTTGTATTTCCCCTCCCTGTTCACAGATAAAAGATGAGGAAGGGGGTACTATTAAACATAACTATTAATTTTAAAAATGGCTCACCGTCAACAGCTTCTATCCAACCCCACAAACTAATACAAATATACACACACACAGCATCCTCTCCACGCACACACACTGCATCATCTCCATACACACACACACTGCATCCTCTCCACGCACACACACTGCATCCTCTCCACGCACACACACTGCATCCTCTCCACGCACACACTGCATACTCCACACACACACACCCACTGCATCCTCTCCACACACACACACACACACACACACACAGCATCCTCTCCACACACACACACTACATCCTCTCCACGCACACACACTGCATCCTCTCCACGCACACACTGCATACTCCACACACACACACTGCATACTCCACACACACACCCACACACACTGCATCCTCTCCACACACACACACTGCATCCTCTCCATACACACACACTGCATCCTCTCCATACACACACACTGCATCCTCTCCACACACACACACACACACTGCATCCTCTCCACACACACACACTGCATCCTCTCCATACACACACTTCATCCTCTCCACACACACACACTGCATCCTGTATGTATTTCAGTAATAGTATAACACATTCACTATAACATTTAGAAAGGACGTGGAATGTGATGTGACAATGTGCTGGTTTGGTCTCAAGTTAGGCTACTTTTTGTATCCATCTCTCCTCTGTACATACCTGTTAAAATCTTGCCGATTTAATCAATAAAAAATACATCAGACAGACACCAACATCACCTCCAGAGCATTCCTCTTGGCTGCACACGGACAGGTTAGCGTTCTCTATTCTCTGTGTTGTCATTAGGAGCAGTATGGTGGATATGTACCATGTACTGTTGTAACATGCACCGCAATACCATGTACTGTTGTAACGTACCGTATTAACATGTACTGTATGTACCAATTCCTACTGACAAACAGCCATATTTCACACTGATAAAAAAACATGTTAACACAGAAAAAAGGGTAGGGAAGTAGAATACTCTAATAACAAGAACAACGCACACATATTAAAGTTAAAATATGAAATGGGGTTCCTGGGTCCCCCACTACATTGGGAGAGGAATCCAAATTCAGTCAGCCTTGATTGATTAATCTCACAGCGCACCTTACTCTGAGCCCCGGAGCATTATTGGATCTAACGTTCTACATTAACAGGTTGATGCTACATAGCAGATTCTAGCAGCTGAGACTCCAGGAAGATTAATCTGTGCAACTCCCACCGACTAACAAAATGTCAGAAAATATCAGACTTTTTCTCAGTGAGTCTGGACCAACCTCGCACATCCTGAAATGTGATGAGCGCAGCGTCTTCCTCTGCAAGCAGCACGGTCTCCTGCACCTCTCCACCTCCGTGTTTTGGGCTCTCAAAGTACAGAATGATGTGATCCTCGGATGTTTTGGGGGGCAAACCCTCCGCCCTGATACTCTTTGTTTCTTCCAGTACGTTTGCTGACAGTTTCATCTGATTCACCCTCAAATTACTGGAGAATTTCTTAACAAATCTAGAGATTTCTAGAAAAAAAAAAACTAACAGTCATTGATCTATAGAGTGCAAGTTCTGTGTCAGTGAATATAATATAATATAATATAACAGAGTGCGAGTTCTGTGTCAGTGAATATAATAATATAACAGAGTGCGTGTTCTGTGTCAGTGAATATAATAATATAACAGAGTGCGGGTTCTGTGTCAGTGAATATAATAATATAACAGAGTGCGAGTTCTGTGTCAGTGAATATAATAATATAACAGAGTGCGAGTTCTGTGTCAGTGAATATAATAATATAACAGAGTGCGTGTTCTGTGTCAGTGAATATAATAATATAACAGAGTGCGGGTTCTGTGTCAGTGAATATAATAATATAACAGAGTGCGTGTTCTGTGTCAGTGAATATAATAATATAACAGAGTGCGTGTTCTGTGTCAGTGAATATAATAATATAACAGAGTGCGGGTTCTGTGTCAGTGAATATAATAATATAACAGAGTGCGGGTTCTGTGTCAGTGAATATAATAATATAACAGAGTGCGAGTTCTGTGTCAGTGAATATAATATAATATAATATAACAGAGTGCGAGTTCTGTGTCAGTGAATATAATAATATAACAGAGTGCGAGTTCTGTGTCAGTGAATATAATATAATATAACAGAGTGCGGGTTCTGTGTCAGTGAATATAATAATATAATATAACAGAGTGCGGGTTCTGTGTCAGTGAATATAATAATATAACAGAGTGCGAGTTCTGTGTCAGTGAATATAATAATATAATATAACAGAGTGCGGGTTCTGTGTCAGTGAATATAATAATATAACAGAGTGCGGGTTCTGTGTCAGTGAATATAATATAATATAACAGAGTGCGGGTTCTGTGTCAGTGAATATAATAATATAACAGAGTGCGGGTTCTGTGTCAGTGAATATAATATAATATAACAGAGTGCGGGTTCTGTGTCAGTGAATATAATATAATATAACAGAGTGCGAGTTCTGTGTCAGTGAATATAATAATATAATATAACAGAGTGCGGGTTCTGTGTCAGTGAATATAATAATATAACAGAGTGCGAGTTCTGTGTCAGTGAATATAATAATATAATATAACAGAGTGCGGGTTCTGTGTCAGTGAATATAATAATATAACAGAGTGCGGGTTCTGTGTCAGTGAATATAATATAATATAACAGAGTGCGGGTTCTGTGTCAGTGAATATAATATAATATAACAGAGTGCGGGTTCTGTGTCAGTGAATATAATATAATATAACAGAGTGCGGGTTCTGTGTCAGTGAATATAATAATATAATATAACAGAGTGCGGGTTCTGTGTCAGTGAATATAATAATATAACAGAGTGCGGGTTCTGTGTCAGTGAATATAATAATATAACAGAGTGCGGGTTCTGTGTCAGTGAATATAATAATATAACAGAGTGCGGGTTCTGTGTCAGTGAATATAATAATATAATATAACAGAGTGCGGGTTCTGTGTCAGTGAATATAATAATATAATATAACAGAGTGCGGGTTCTGTGTCAGTGAATATAATAATATAACAGAGTTCGAGTTCTGTGTCAGTGAATATAATAATATAATATAACAGAGTGCGGGTTCTGTGTCAGTGAATATAATAATATAACAGAGTGCGGGTTCTGTGTCAGTGAATATAATAATATAATATAACAGAGTGCGAGTTCTGTGTCAGTGAATATAATAATATAACAGAGTGCGGGTTCTGTGTCAGTGAATATAATAATATAATATAACAGAGTGCGAGTTCTGTGTCAGTGAATATAATAATATAATATAACAGAGTGCGAGTTCTGTGTCAGTGAATATAATAATATAACAGAGTGCGGGTTCTGTGTCAGTGAATATAATAATATAACAGAGTGCGAGTTCTGTGTCAGTGAATATAATAATATAATATAACAGAGTGCGTGTTCTGTGTCAGTGAATATAATAATATAATATAACAGAGTGCGGGTTCTGTGTCAGTGAATATAATAATATAACAGAGTGCGGGTTCTGTGTCAGTGAATATAATAATATAATATAACAGAGTGCGAGTTCTGTGTCAGTGAATATAATAATATAATATAACAGAGTGCGAGTTCTGTGTCAGTGAATATAATAATATAACAGAGTGCGAGTTCTGTGTCAGTGAATATAATAATATAATATAACAGAGTGCGTGTTCTGTGTCAGTGAATATAATAATATAATATAACAGAGTGCGGGTTCTGTGTCAGTGAATATAATAATATAACAGAGTGCGTGTTCTGTGTCAGTGAATATAATAATATAACAGAGTGCGGGTTCTGTGTCAGTGAATATAATAATATAACAGAGTGCGGGTTCTGTGTCAGTGAATATAATATAATATAACAGAGTGCGAGTTCTGTGTCAGTGAATATAATAATATAATATAACAGAGTGCGAGTTCTGTGTCAGTGAATATAATAATATAACAGAGTGCGGGTTCTGTGTCAGTGAATATAATATAATATAACAGAGTGCGAGTTCTGTGTCAGTGAATATAATAATATAACAGAGTGCGAGTTCTGTGTCAGTGAATATAATAATATAACAGAGTGCGGGTTCTGTGTCAGTGAATATAATAATATAATATAACAGAGTGCAAGTTCTGTGTCAGTGAATATAATAATATAACAGAGTGCGGGTTCTGTGTCAGTGAATATAATAATATAACAGAGTGCGAGTTCTGTGTCAGTGAATATAATAATATAACAGAGTGCGGGTTCTGTGTCAGTGAATATAATAATATAACAGAGTGCGGGTTCTGTGTCAGTGAATATAATAATATAACAGAGTGCGGGTTCTGTGTCAGTGAATATAATAATATAACAGAGTGCGGGTTCTGTGTCAGTGAATATAATAATATAACAGAGTGCGAGTTCTGTGTCAGTGAATATAATATAATAATATAATATAACAGAGTGCGAGTTCTGTGTCAGTGAATATAATAATATAACAGAGTGCGAGTTCTGTGTCAGTGAATATAATAATATAACAGAGTGCAGGTTCTGTGTCAGTGAATATAATAATATAACAGAGTGCGGGTTCTGTGTCAGTGAATATAATAATATAACAGAGTGCGAGTTCTGTGTCAGTGAATATAATAATCTAACAGAGTGCGGGTTCTGTGTCAGTGAATATAATAATATAATATAACAGAGTGCGGGTTCTGTGTCAGTGAATATAATAATATAACAGAGTGCGAGTTCTGTGTCAGTGAATATAATAATATAATATAACAGAGTGCGGGTTCTGTGTCAGTGAATATAATAATATAACAGAGTGCGAGTTCTGTGTCAGTGAATATAATAATATAACAGAGTGCGAGTTCTGTGTCAGTGAATATAATAATATAACAGAGTTCGAGTTCTGTGTCAGTGAATATAATAATATAATATAACAGAGTGCGAGTTCTGTGTCAGTGAATATAATAATATAACAGAGTGCGTGTTCTGTGTCAGTGAATATAATAATATAACAGAGTGCGGGTTCTGTGTCAGTGAATATAATAATATAACAGAGTGCGGGTTCTGTGTCAGTGAATATAATATAATATAACAGAGTGCGAGTTCTGTGTCAGTGAATATAATAATATAATATAACAGAGTGCGAGTTCTGTGTCAGTGAATATAATAATATAACAGAGTGCGGGTTCTGTGTCAGTGAATATAATATAATATAACAGAGTGCGAGTTCTGTGTCAGTGAATATAATAATATAATATAACAGAGTGCAAGTTCTGTGTCAGTGAATATAATATAATATAACAGAGTGCGAGTTCTGTGTCAGTTAATATAATAATATAACAGAGTGCGGGTTCTGTGTCAGTGAATATAATAATATAACAGAGTGCGAGTTCTGTGTCAGTGAATATAATATAATAATATAATATAACAGAGTGCGAGTTCTGTGTCAGTGAATATAATAATATAACAGAGTGCGAGTTCTGTGTCAGTGAATATAATAATATAACAGAGTGCAGGTTCTGTGTCAGTGAATATAATAATATAACAGAGTGCGGGTTCTGTGTCAGTGAATATAATAATATAACAGAGTGCGAGTTCTGTGTCAGTGAATATAATAATCTAACAGAGTGCGGGTTCTGTGTCAGTGAATATAATAATATAATATAACAGAGTGCGGGTTCTGTGTCAGTGAATATAATAATATAACAGAGTGCGAGTTCTGTGTCAGTGAATATAATAATATAACAGAGTGCGAGTTCTGTGTCAGTGAATATAATAATATAATATAACAGAGTGCGGGTTCTGTGTCAGTGAATATAATAATATAACAGAGTGCGGGTTCTGTGTCAGTGAATATAATAATATAATATAACAGAGTGCGTGTTCTGTGTCAGTGAATATAATAATATAATATAACAGAGTGCGGGTTCTGTGTCAGTGAATATAATAATATAATATAACAGAGTGCGGGTTCTGTGTCAGTGAATATAATAATATAATATAACAGAGTGCGTGTTCTGTGTCAGTGAATATAATAATATAATATAACAGAGTGCGGGTTCTGTGTCAGTGAATATAATAATATAACAGAGTGCGGGTTCTGTGTCAGTGAATATAATAATATAATATAACAGAGTGCGAGTTCTGTGTCAGTGAATATAATAATATAATATAACAGAGTGCGAGTTCTGTGTCAGTGAATATAATAATATAACAGAGTGCGAGTTCTGTGTCAGTGAATATAATAATATAATATAACAGAGTGCGTGTTCTGTGTCAGTGAATATAATAATATAATATAACAGAGTGCGGGTTCTGTGTCAGTGAATATAATATAATATAACAGAGTGCGAGTTCTGTGTCAGTGAATATAATAATATAATATAACAGAGTGCGTGTTCTGTGTCAGTGAATATAATAATATAATATAACAGAGTGCGGGTTCTGTGTCAGTGAATATAATATAATATAACAGAGTGCGAGTTCTGTGTCAGTGAATATAATAATATAATATAACAGAGTGCGAGTTCTGTGTCAGTGAATATAATAATATAACAGAGTGCGGGTTCTGTGTCAGTGAATATAATATAATATAACAGAGTGCGAGTTCTGTGTCAGTGAATATAATAATATAATATAACAGAGTGCAAGTTCTGTGTCAGTGAATATAATATAATATAACAGAGTGCGAGTTCTGTGTCAGTTAATATAATAATATAACAGAGTGCGGGTTCTGTGTCAGTGAATATAATAATATAACAGAGTGCGGGTTCTGTGTCAGTGAATATAATAATATAACAGAGTGCGAGTTCTGTGTCAGTGAATATAATATAATAATATAATATAACAGAGTGCGAGTTCTGTGTCAGTGAATATAATAATATAACAGAGTGCGAGTTCTGTGTCAGTGAATATAATAATATAACAGAGTGCAGGTTCTGTGTCAGTGAATATAATAATATAACAGAGTGCGGGTTCTGTGTCAGTGAATATAATAATATAACAGAGTGCGAGTTCTGTGTCAGTGAATATAATAATCTAACAGAGTGCGGGTTCTGTGTCAGTGAATATAATAATATAATATAACAGAGTGCGGGTTCTGTGTCAGTGAATATAATAATATAACAGAGTGCGAGTTCTGTGTCAGTGAATATAATAATATAACAGAGTGCGAGTTCTGTGTCAGTGAATATAATAATATAATATAACAGAGTGCGGGTTCTGTGTCAGTGAATATAATAATATAACAGAGTGCGGGTTCTGTGTCAGTGAATATAATAATATAATATAACAGAGTGCGTGTTCTGTGTCAGTGAATATAATAATATAATATAACAGAGTGCGGGTTCTGTGTCAGTGAATATAATAATATAATATAACAGAGTGCGGGTTCTGTGTCAGTGAATATAATAATATAATATAACAGAGTGCGTGTTCTGTGTCAGTGAATATAATAATATAATATAACAGAGTGCGGGTTCTGTGTCAGTGAATATAATAATATAACAGAGTGCGGGTTCTGTGTCAGTGAATATAATAATATAATATAACAGAGTGCGAGTTCTGTGTCAGTGAATATAATAATATAATATAACAGAGTGCGAGTTCTGTGTCAGTGAATATAATAATATAACAGAGTGCGAGTTCTGTGTCAGTGAATATAATAATATAATATAACAGAGTGCGTGTTCTGTGTCAGTGAATATAATAATATAATATAACAGAGTGCGGGTTCTGTGTCAGTGAATATAATAATATAACAGAGTGCGTGTTCTGTGTCAGTGAATATAATAATATAACAGAGTGCGGGTTCTGTGTCAGTGAATATAATAATATAACAGAGTGCGGGTTCTGTGTCAGTGAATATAATATAATATAACAGAGTGCGAGTTCTGTGTCAGTGAATATAATAATATAATATAACAGAGTGCGAGTTCTGTGTCAGTGAATATAATAATATAACAGAGTGCGGGTTCTGTGTCAGTGAATATAATATAATATAACAGAGTGCGAGTTCTGTGTCAGTGAATATAATAATATAACAGAGTGCGAGTTCTGTGTCAGTGAATATAATAATATAACAGAGTGCGGGTTCTGTGTCAGTGAATATAATAATATAATATAACAGAGTGCAAGTTCTGTGTCAGTGAATATAATATAATATAACAGAGTGCGAGTTCTGTGTCAGTGAATATAATAATATAACAGAGTGCGGGTTCTGTGTCAGTGAATATAATAATATAACAGAGTGCGGGTTCTGTGTCAGTGAATATAATAATATAACAGAGTGCGAGTTCTGTGTCAGTGAATATAATATAATAATATAATATAACAGAGTGCGAGTTCTGTGTCAGTGAATATAATAATATAACAGAGTGCGAGTTCTGTGTCAGTGAATATAATAATATAACAGAGTGCAGGTTCTGTGTCAGTGAATATAATAATATAACAGAGTGCGGGTTCTGTGTCAGTGAATATAATAATATAACAGAGTGCGAGTTCTGTGTCAGTGAATATAATAATCTAACAGAGTGCGGGTTCTGTGTCAGTGAATATAATAATATAATATAACAGAGTGCGGGTTCTGTGTCAGTGAATATAATAATATAACAGAGTGCGAGTTCTGTGTCAGTGAATATAATAATATAACAGAGTGCGAGTTCTGTGTCAGTGAATATAATAATATAACAGAGTGCGAGTTCTGTGTCAGTGAATATAATAATATAACAGAGTGCGAGTTCTGTGTCAGTGAATATAATAATATAATATAACAGAGTGCGGGTTCTGTGTCAGTGAATATAATAATATAACAGAGTGCGAGTTCTGTGTCAGTGAATATAATAATATAACAGAGTGCGAGTTCTGTGTCAGTGAATATAATAATATAACAGAGTTCGAGTTCTGTGTCAGTGAATATAATAATATAATATAACAGAGTGCGAGTTCTGTGTCAGTGAATATAATAATATAACAGAGTGCGTGTTCTGTGTCAGTGAATATAATAATATAACAGAGTGCGGGTTCTGTGTCAGTGAATATAATAATATAACAGAGTGCGGGTTCTGTGTCAGTGAATATAATATAATATAACAGAGTGCGAGTTCTGTGTCAGTGAATATAATAATATAATATAACAGAGTGCGAGTTCTGTGTCAGTGAATATAATAATATAACAGAGTGCGGGTTCTGTGTCAGTGAATATAATATAATATAACAGAGTGCGAGTTCTGTGTCAGTGAATATAATAATATAATATAACAGAGTGCAAGTTCTGTGTCAGTGAATATAATATAATATAACAGAGTGCGAGTTCTGTGTCAGTTAATATAATAATATAACAGAGTGCGGGTTCTGTGTCAGTGAATATAATAATATAACAGAGTGCGGGTTCTGTGTCAGTGAATATAATAATATAACAGAGTGCGAGTTCTGTGTCAGTGAATATAATATAATAATATAATATAACAGAGTGCGAGTTCTGTGTCAGTGAATATAATAATATAACAGAGTGCGAGTTCTGTGTCAGTGAATATAATAATACAACAGAGTGCAGGTTCTGTGTCAGTGAATATAATAATATAACAGAGTGCGGGTTCTGTGTCAGTGAATATAATAATATAACAGAGTGCGAGTTCTGTGTCAGTGAATATAATAATCTAACAGAGTGCGGGTTCTGTGTCAGTGAATATAATAATATAATATAACAGAGTGCGGGTTCTGTGTCAGTGAATATAATAATATAACAGAGTGCGAGTTCTGTGTCAGTGAATATAATAATATAACAGAGTGCGAGTTCTGTGTCAGTGAATATAATAATATAATATAACAGAGTGCGGGTTCTGTGTCAGTGAATATAATAATATAACAGAGTGCGGGTTCTGTGTCAGTGAATATAATAATATAATATAACAGAGTGCGTGTTCTGTGTCAGTGAATATAATAATATAATATAACAGAGTGCGGGTTCTGTGTCAGTGAATATAATAATATAATATAACAGAGTGCGGGTTCTGTGTCAGTGAATATAATAATATAATATAACAGAGTGCGGGTTCTGTGTCAGTGAATATAATAATAAAATATAACAGAGTGCGGGTTCTGTGTCAGTGAATATAATAATATAACAGAGTGCGGGTTCTGTGTCAGTGAATATAATAATATAACAGAGTGCGAGTTCTGTGTCAGTGAATATAATAATATAACAGAGTTCGAGTTCTGTGTCAGTGAATATAATAATATAATATAACAGAGTGCGAGTTCTGTGTCAGTGAATATAATAATATAACAGAGTGCGTGTTCTGTGTCAGTGAATATAATAATATAACAGAGTGCGGGTTCTGTGTCAGTGAATATAATAATATAACAGAGTGCGGGTTCTGTGTCAGTGAATATAATATAATATAACAGAGTGCGAGTTCTGTGTCAGTGAATATAATAATATAACAGAGTGCGGGTTCTGTGTCAGTGAATATAATATAATATAACAGAGTGCGAGTTCTGTGTCAGTGAATATAATAATATAATATAACAGAGTGCAAGTTCTGTGTCAGTGAATATAATATAATATAACAGAGTGCGAGTTCTGTGTCAGTTAATATAATAATATAACAGAGTGCGGGTTCTGTGTCAGTGAATATAATAATATAACAGAGTGCGGGTTCTGTGTCAGTGAATATAATAATATAACAGAGTGCGAGTTCTGTGTCAGTGAATATAATATAATAATATAATATAACAGAGTGCGAGTTCTGTGTCAGTGAATATAATAATATAACAGAGTGCGAGTTCTGTGTCAGTGAATATAATAATATAACAGAGTGCAGGTTCTGTGTCAGTGAATATAATAATATAACAGAGTGCGGGTTCTGTGTCAGTGAATATAATAATATAACAGAGTGAGAGTTCTGTGTCAGTGAATATAATAATCTAACAGAGTGCGGGTTCTGTGTCAGTGAATATAATATAATAATATAACAGAGTGCGGGTTCTGTGTCAGTGAATATAATAATATAACAGAGTGCGAGTTCTGTTGAATATAATATAATAATATAACAGAGTGCGGGTTCTGTGTCAGTGAATATAATAATATAACAGAGTGCGAGTTCTGTGTCAGTGAATATAATAATATAACAGAGTGCGAGTTCTGTGTCAGTGAATATAATAATATAATATAACAGAGTGCGAGTTCTGTGTCAGTGAATATAATAATATAACAGAGTGCGGGTTCTGTGTCAGTGAATATAATATAATATAACAGAGTGCGAGTTCTGTGTCAGTGAATATAATAATATAACAGAGTGCGAGTTCTGTGTCAGTGAATATAATAATATAACAGAGTGTGAGTTCTGTGTCAGTGAATATAATAATATAATATAACAGAGTGCGTGTTCTGTGTCAGTGAATATAATAATATAACAGAGTGCGAGTTCTGTGTCAGTGAATAGAATAATATAACAGAGTGCGAGTTCTGTGTCAGTGAATATAATAATATAACAGAGTGCGAGTTCTGTGTCAGTGAATTTAATAATATAACAGAGTGTGAGTTCTGTGTCAGTGAATATAATAATATAATATAACAGAGTGCGGGTTCTGTGTCAGTGAATATAATAATATAATATAACAGAGTGCGGGTTCTGTGTCAGTGAATATAATAATATAACAGAGTGCGAGTTCTGTGTCAGTGAATACAATAATATAACAGAGTGCGGGTTCTGTGTCAGTGAATATAATAATGTAACAGAGTGCGGGTTCTGTGTCAGTGAATATAATATAACAGAGTGCGAGTTCTGTGTCAGTGAATATAATAATATAATATAACAGAGTGCGTGTTCTGTGTCAGTGAATATAATAATATAATATAACAGAGTGCGAGTTCTGTGTCAGTGAATATAATAATATAATATAACAGAGTGCGGGTTCTGTGTCAGTGAATATAATAATATAATATAACAGAGTGCGAGTTCTGTGTCAGTGAATATAATAATATAATATAACAGAGTGTGGGTTCTGTGTCAGTGAATATAATAATATAACAGAGTGCGAGTTCTGTGTCAGTGAATATAATAATATAATATAACAGAGTGCGTGTTCTGTGTCAGTGAATATAATAATATAATATAACAGAGTGCGAGTTCTGTGTCAGTGAATATAATAATATAATATAACAGAGTGCGGGTTCTGTGTCAGTGAATATAATAATATAATATAACAGAGTGCGAGTTCTCTGTCAGTGAATATAATAATATGATATAACAGAGTGCGAGTTCTGTGTCAGTGAATATAATAATATAACAGAGTGCGGGTTCTGTGTCAGTGAATATAATAATATAATATAACAGAGTGCGAGTTCTGTGTCAGTGAATATAATAATATAATATAACAGAGTGCGAGTTCTGTGTCAGTGAATATAATAATATAATATAACAGAGTGCGGGTTCTGTGTCAGTGAATATAATAATATAACAGAGTGCGAGTTCTGTGTCAGTGAATATAATAATATAACAGAGTGCAGGTTCTGTGTCAGTGAATATAATAATATAATATAACAGAGTGCGGGTTCTGTGTCAGTGAATATAATAATATAACAGAGTGCGAGTTCTGTGTCAGTGAATATAATAATATAACAGAATGCGGGATCTGTGTCAGTGAATATAATAATATAACAGAGTGCGAGTTCTGTGTCAGTGAATATAATAATATAACAGAGTGCGGGTTCTGTGTCAGTGAATATAATAATATAACAGAGTGCGAGTTCTGTGTCAGTGAATATAATAATATAATATAACAGAGTGCGTGTTCTGTGTCATTGAATATAATAATATAATATAACAGAGTGCGGGTTCTGTGTCAGTGAATATAATAATATAACAGAGTGCGAGTTCTGTGTCAGTGAATATAATAATATAATATAACAGAGTGCGTGTTCTGTGTCAGTGAATATAATAATATAATATAACAGAGTGCGAGTTCTGTGTCAGTGAATATAATAATATAATATAACAGAGTGCGAGTTCTGTGTCAGTGAATATAATAATATAACAGAGTGCGAGTTCTGTGTCAGTGAATATAATAATATAACAGAGTGCGAGTTCTGTGTCAGTGAATATAATATAATAATATAATATAACAGAGTGCGAGTTCTGTGTCAGTGAATATAATAATATAACAGAGTGCGAGTTCTGTGTCAGTGAATATAATAATATAACAGAGTGCAGGTTCTGTGTCAGTGAATATAATAATATAACAGAGTGCGGGTTCTGTGTCAGTGAATATAATAATATAACAGAGTGCGAGTTCTGTGTCAGTGAATATAATAATCTAACAGAGTGCGGGTTCTGTGTCAGTGAATATAATATAATAATATAACAGAGTGCGGGTTCTGTGTCAGTGAATATAATAATATAACAGAGTGCGAGTTCTGTGTCAGTGAATATAATAATATAACAGAGTGCGAGTTCTGTGTCAGTGAATATAATAATATAATATAACAGAGTGCGAGTTCTGTGTCAGTGAATATAATAATATAACAGAGTGCGGGTTCTGTGTCAGTGAATATAATATAATATAACAGAGTGCGAGTTCTGTGTCAGTGAATATAATAATATAACAGAGTGCGAGTTCTGTGTCAGTGAATATAATAATATAACAGAGTGTGAGTTCTGTGTCAGTGAATATAATAATATAATATAACAGAGTGCGTGTTCTGTGTCAGTGAATATAATAATATAACAGAGTGCGAGTTCTGTGTCAGTGAATAGAATAATATAACAGAGTGCGAGTTCTGTGTCAGTGAATATAATAATATAACAGAGTGCGAGTTCTGTGTCAGTGAATTTAATAATATAACAGAGTGTGAGTTCTGTGTCAGTGAATATAATAATATAATATAACAGAGTGCGGGTTCTGTGTCAGTGAATATAATAATATAATATAACAGAGTGCGGGTTCTGTGTCAGTGAATATAATAATATAACAGAGTGCGAGTTCTGTGTCAGTGAATACAATAATATAACAGAGTGCGGGTTCTGTGTCAGTGAATATAATAATGTAACAGAGTGCGGGTTCTGTGTCAGTGAATATAATATAACAGAGTGCGAGTTCTGTGTCAGTGAATATAATAATATAATATAACAGAGTGCGTGTTCTGTGTCAGTGAATATAATAATATAATATAACAGAGTGCGAGTTCTGTGTCAGTGAATATAATAATATAATATAACAGAGTGCGGGTTCTGTGTCAGTGAATATAATAATATAATATAACAGAGTGCGAGTTCTGTGTCAGTGAATATAATAATATAATATAACAGAGTGTGGGTTCTGTGTCAGTGAATATAATAATATAACAGAGTGCGAGTTCTGTGTCAGTGAATATAATAATATAATATAACAGAGTGCGTGTTCTGTGTCAGTGAATATAATAATATAATATAACAGAGTGCGAGTTCTGTGTCAGTGAATATAATAATATAATATAACAGAGTGCGGGTTCTGTGTCAGTGAATATAATAATATAATATAACAGAGTGCGAGTTCTCTGTCAGTGAATATAATAATATGATATAACAGAGTGCGAGTTCTGTGTCAGTGAATATAATAATATAACAGAGTGCGGGTTCTGTGTCAGTGAATATAATAATATAATATAACAGAGTGCGAGTTCTGTGTCAGTGAATATAATAATATAATATAACAGAGTGCGAGTTCTGTGTCAGTGAATATAATAATATAATATAACAGAGTGCGGGTTCTGTGTCAGTGAATATAATAATATAACAGAGTGCGAGTTCTGTGTCAGTGAATATAATAATATAACAGAGTGCAGGTTCTGTGTCAGTGAATATAATAATATAATATAACAGAGTGCGGGTTCTGTGTCAGTGAATATAATAATATAACAGAGTGCGAGTTCTGTGTCAGTGAATATAATAATATAACAGAATGCGGGATCTGTGTCAGTGAATATAATAATATAACAGAGTGCGAGTTCTGTGTCAGTGAATATAATAATATAACAGAGTGCGGGTTCTGTGTCAGTGAATATAATAATATAACAGAGTGCGAGTTCTGTGTCAGTGAATATAATAATATAATATAACAGAGTGCGTGTTCTGTGTCATTGAATATAATAATATAATATAACAGAGTGCGGGTTCTGTGTCAGTGAATATAATAATATAACAGAGTGCGAGTTCTGTGTCAGTGAATATAATAATATAATATAACAGAGTGCGTGTTCTGTGTCAGTGAATATAATAATATAATATAACAGAGTGCGAGTTCTGTGTCAGTGAATATAATAATATAATATAACAGAGTGCGAGTTCTGTGTCAGTGAATATAATAATATAACAGAGTGCGAGTTCTGTGTCAGTGAATATAATAATATAACAGAGTGCGGGTTCTGTGTCAGTGAATATAATAATATAACAGAGTGCGAGTTCTGTGTCAGTGAATATAATAATATAACAGAGTGCGAGTTCTGTGTCAGTGAATATAATAATATAATATAACAGAGTGCGAGTTCTGTGTCAGTGAATATAATAATATAACAGAGTGCGGGTTCTGTGTCAGTGAATATAATAATATAACAGAGTGCGAGTTCTGTGTCAGTGAATATAATAATATAACAGAGTGCGGGTTCTGTGTCAGTGAATATAATAATATAACAGAGTGCGGGTTCTGTGTCAGTGAATATAATAATATAATATAACAGAGTGCGGGTTCTGTGTCAGTAAATATATTAATATAACAGAGTGCGAGTTCTGTGTCAGTGAATATAAATAATATAACAGAGTGCGGGTTCTGTGTCAGTGAATATAATAATATAATATAACAGAGTGCGAGTTCTGTGTCAGTGAATATAATAATATAATATAACAGAGTGCGAGTTCTGTGTCAGTGAATATAATAATATAACAGAGTGCGAGTTCTGTGTCAGTGAATATAATAATATAATATAACAGAGTGCGAGTTCTGTGTCAGTGAATATAATAATATAACAGAGTGCGAGTTCTGTGTCAGTGAATATAATAATATAACAGAGTGCGGGTTCTGTGTCAGTGAATATAATAATATAACAGAGTGCGAGTTCTGTGTCAGTGAATATAATAATATAACAGAGTGCGGGTTCTGTGTCAGTGAATATAATAATATAACAGAGTGCAGGTTCTGTGTCAGTGAATATAATAATATAATATAACAGAGTGCGTGTTCTGTGTCAGTGAATATAATAATATAACAGAGTGCAGGTTCTGTGTCAGTGAATATAATAATATAATATAACAGAGTGCGGGTTCTGTGTCAGTGAATATAATAATATAACAGAGTGCGAGTTCTGTGTCAGTGAATATAATAATATAATATAACAGAGTGCGGGTTCTGTGTCAGTGAATATAATAATATAACAGAGTGCGAGTTCTGTGTCAGTGAATATAATAATATAACAGAGTGCGAGTTCTGTGTCAGTGAATATAATAATATAACAGAGTGCGAGTTCTGTGTCAGTGAATATAATAATATAACAGAGTGCGTGTTCTCTGTCAGTGAATATAATAATATAATATAACAGAGTGCGTGTTCTGTGTCAGTGAATATAATAATATAATATAACAGAGTGCGAGTTCTGTGTCAGTGAATATAATAATATAATATAACAGAGTGCGAGTTCTGTGTCAGTGAATATAATAATATAATATAACAGAGTGCAGGTTCTGAGTCAGTGAATATAATAATATAATATAACAGAGTGCGAGTTCTGTGTCAGTGAATATAATAATATAACAGAGTGCGGGTTCTCTGTCAGTGAATATAATAATATAACACAGTGCGGGTTCTCTGTCAGTGAATATAATAATATAACAGAGTGCGGGTTCTGTGTCAGTGAATATAATAATATAATATAACAGAGTGCGAGTTCTGTGTCAGTGAATATAATAATATAACAGAGTGCGGGTTCTGTGTCAGTGAATATAATAATATAACAGAGTGCGAGTTCTGTGTCAGTGAATATAATAATATAATATAACAGAGTGCGGGTTCTGTGTCAGTGAATATAATAATATAACAGAGTGCGGGTTCTGTGTCAGTGAATATAATAATATAATATAACAGAGTGCGAGTTCTGTGTCAGTGAATATAATATAATATAACAGAGTGCGAGTTCTGTGTCAGTGAATATAATAATATAACAGAGTGCGAGTTCTGTGTCAGTGAATATAATAATATAATATAACAGAGTGCGGGTTCTGTGTCAGTGAATATAATAATATAACAGAGTGCGGGTTCTGTGTCAGTGAATATAATAATATAACAGAGTGCGTGTTCTGTGTCAGTGAATATAATAATATAATATAACAGAGTGCGAGTTCTGTGTCAGTGAATATAATAATATAACAGAGTGCGGGTTCTGTGTCAGTGAATATAATAATATAACAGAGTGCGAGTTCTGTGTCAGTGAATATAATAATATAACAGAGTGCAGGTTCTGTGTCAGTGAATATAATAATATAACAGAGTGCGGGTTCTGTGTCAGTGAATATAATAATATAACAGAGTGCGAGTTCTGTGTCAGTGAATATAATAATCTAACAGAGTGCGGGTTCTGTGTCAGTGAATATAATAATATAATATAACAGAGTGCGGGTTCTGTGTCAGTGAATATAATAATATAACAGAGTGCGAGTTCTGTGTCAGTGAATATAATAATATAACAGAGTGCGAGTTCTGTGTCAGTGAATATAATAATATAATATAACAGAGTGCGTGTTCTGTGTCAGTGAATATAATAATATAATATAACAGAGTGCGGGTTCTGTGTCAGTGAATATAATAATATAATATAACAGAGTGCGGGTTCTGTGTCAGTGAATATAATAATATAATATAACAGAGTGCGGGTTCTGTGTCAGTGAATATAATAATAAAATATAACAGAGTGCGGGTTCTGTGTCAGTGAATATAATAATATAACAGAGTGCGGGTTCTGTGTCAGTGAATATAATAATATAACAGAGTGCGAGTTCTGTGTCAGTGAATATAATAATATAACAGAGTGCGAGTTCTGTGTCAGTGAATATAATAATATAACAGAGTGCGTGTTCTGTGTCAGTGAATATAATAATATAACAGAGTGCGGGTTCTGTGTCAGTGAATATAATAATATAACAGAGTGCGGGTTCTGTGTCAGTGAATATAATATAATATAACAGAGTGCGAGTTCTGTGTCAGTGAATATAATAATATAATATAACAGAGTGCGAGTTCTGTGTCAGTGAATATAATAATATAACAGAGTGCGGGTTCTGTGTCAGTGAATATAATATAATATAACAGAGTGCGAGTTCTGTGTCAGTGAATATAATAATATAATATAACAGAGTGCAAGTTCTGTGTCAGTGAATATAATATAATATAACAGAGTGCGAGTTCTGTGTCAGTTAATATAATAATATAACAGAGTGCGGGTTCTGTGTCAGTGAATATAATAATATAACAGAGTGCGGGTTCTGTGTCAGTGAATATAATAATATAACAGAGTGCGAGTTCTGTGTCAGTGAATATAATATAATAATATAATATAACAAAGTGCGAGTTCTGTGTCAGTGAATATAATAATATAACAGAGTGCGAGTTCTGTGTCAGTGAATATAATAATATAACAGAGTGCAGGTTCTGTGTCAGTGAATATAATAATATAACAGAGTGCGGGTTCTGTGTCAGTGAATATAATAATATAACAGAGTGCGAGTTCTGTGTCAGTGAATATAATAATCTAACAGAGTGCGGGTTCTGTGTCAGTGAATATAATATAATAATATAACAGAGTGCGGGTTCTGTGTCAGTGAATATAATAATATAACAGAGTGCGAGTTCTGTGTCAGTGAATATAATAATATAACAGAGTGCGAGTTCTGTGTCAGTGAATATAATAATATAATATAACAGAGTGCGAGTTCTGTGTCAGTGAATATAATAATATAACAGAGTGCGGGTTCTGTGTCAGTGAATATAATATAATATAACAGAGTGCGAGTTCTGTGTCAGTGAATATAATAATATAACAGAGTGCGAGTTCTGTGTCAGTGAATATAATAATATAACAGAGTGTGAGTTCTGTGTCAGTGAATATAATAATATAATATAACAGAGTGCGTGTTCTGTGTCAGTGAATATAATAATATAACAGAGTGCGAGTTCTGTGTCAGTGAATAGAATAATATAACAGAGTGCGAGTTCTGTGTCAGTGAATATAATAATATAACAGAGTGCGAGTTCTGTGTCAGTGAATTTAATAATATAACAGAGTGTGAGTTCTGTGTCAGTGAATATAATAATATAATATAACAGAGTGCGGGTTCTGTGTCAGTGAATATAATAATATAATATAACAGAGTGCGGGTTCTGTGTCAGTGAATATAATAATATAACAGAGTGCGAGTTCTGTGTCAGTGAATACAATAATATAACAGAGTGCGGGTTCTGTGTCAGTGAATATAATAATGTAACAGAGTGCGGGTTCTGTGTCAGTGAATATAATATAACAGAGTGCGAGTTCTGTGTCAGTGAATATAATAATATAATATAACAGAGTGCGTGTTCTGTGTCAGTGAATATAATAATATAATATAACAGAGTGCGAGTTCTGTGTCAGTGAATATAATAATATAATATAACAGAGTGCGGGTTCTGTGTCAGTGAATATAATAATATAATATAACAGAGTGCGAGTTCTGTGTCAGTGAATATAATAATATAATATAACAGAGTGTGGGTTCTGTGTCAGTGAATATAATAATATAACAGAGTGCGAGTTCTGTGTCAGTGAATATAATAATATAATATAACAGAGTGCGTGTTCTGTGTCAGTGAATATAATAATATAATATAACAGAGTGCGAGTTCTGTGTCAGTGAATATAATAATATAATATAACAGAGTGCGGGTTCTGTGTCAGTGAATATAATAATATAATATAACAGAGTGCGAGTTCTCTGTCAGTGAATATAATAATATGATATAACAGAGTGCGAGTTCTGTGTCAGTGAATATAATAATATAACAGAGTGCGGGTTCTGTGTCAGTGAATATAATAATATAATATAACAGAGTGCGAGTTCTGTGTCAGTGAATATAATAATATAATATAACAGAGTGCGAGTTCTGTGTCAGTGAATATAATAATATAATATAACAGAGTGCGGGTTCTGTGTCAGTGAATATAATAATATAACAGAGTGCGAGTTCTGTGTCAGTGAATATAATAATATAACAGAGTGCAGGTTCTGTGTCAGTGAATATAATAATATAATATAACAGAGTGCGGGTTCTGTGTCAGTGAATATAATAATATAACAGAGTGCGAGTTCTGTGTCAGTGAATATAATAATATAACAGAATGCGGGATCTGTGTCAGTGAATATAATAATATAACAGAGTGCGAGTTCTGTGTCAGTGAATATAATAATATAACAGAGTGCGGGTTCTGTGTCAGTGAATATAATAATATAACAGAGTGCGAGTTCTGTGTCAGTGAATATAATAATATAATATAACAGAGTGCGTGTTCTGTGTCATTGAATATAAAAATATAATATAACAGAGTGCGGGTTCTGTGTCAGTGAATATAATAATATAACAGAGTGCGAGTTCTGTGTCAGTGAATATAATAATATAATATAACAGAGTGCGTGTTCTGTGTCAGTGAATATAATAATATAATATAACAGAGTGCGAGTTCTGTGTCAGTGAATATAATAATATAATATAACAGAGTGCGAGTTCTGTGTCAGTGAATATAATAATATAACAGAGTGCGAGTTCTGTGTCAGTGAATATAATAATATAACAGAGTGCGGGTTCTGTGTCAGTGAATATAATAATATAACAGAGTGCGAGTTCTGTGTCAGTGAATATAATAATATAACAGAGTGCGAGTTCTGTGTCAGTGAATATAATAATATAATATAACAGAGTGCGAGTTCTGTGTCAGTGAATATAATAATATAACAGAGTGCGGGTTCTGTGTCAGTGAATATAATAATATAACAGAGTGCGGGTTCTGTGTCAGTGAATATAATAATATAACAGAGTGCGGGTTCTGTGTCAGTGAATATAATAATATAACAGAGTGCGGGTTCTGTGTCAGTGAATATAATAATATAATATAACAGAGTGCGGGTTCTGTGTCAGTAAATATATTAATATAACAGAGTGCGAGTTCTGTGTCAGTGAATATAATAATATAATATAACAGAGTGCGGGTTCTGTGTCAGTGAATATAATAATATAATATAACAGAGTGCGAGTTCTGTGTCAGTGAATATAATAATATAACAGAGTGCGAGTTCTGTGTCAGTGAATATAATAATATAATATAACAGAGTGCGAGTTCTGTGTCAGTGAATATAATAATACAACAGAGTGCGAGTTCTGTGTCAGTGAATATAATAATATAATATAACAGAGTGCGAGTTCTGTGTCAGTGAATATAATAATATAACAGAGTGCGAGTTCTGTGTCAGTGAATATAATAATATAACAGAGTGCGGGTTCTGTGTCAGTGAATATAATAATATAACAGAGTGCGAGTTCTGTGTCAGTGAATATAATAATATAACAGAGTGCGGGTTCTGTGTCAGTGAATATAATAATATAACAGAGTGCAGGTTCTGTGTCAGTGAATATAATAATATAATATAACAGAGTGCGTGTTCTGTGTCAGTGAATATAATAATATAACAGAGTGCAGGTTCTGTGTCAGTGAATATAATAATATAATATAACAGAGTGCGGGTTCTGTGTCAGTGAATATAATAATATAACAGAGTGCGAGTTCTGTGTCAGTGAATATAATAATATAATATAACAGAGTGCGGGTTCTGTGTCAGTGAATATAATAATATAACAGAGTGCGAGTTCTGTGTCAGTGAATATAATAATATAACAGAGTGCGAGTTCTGTGTCAGTGAATATAATAATATAATATAACAGAGTGCGAGTTCTGTGTCAGTGAATATAATAATATAACAGAGTGCGAGTTCTGTGTCAGTGAATATAATAATATAACAGAGTGCGTGTTCTCTGTCAGTGAATATAATAATATAATATAACAGAGTGCGTGTTCTGTGTCAGTGAATATAATAATATAATATAACAGAGTGCGAGTTCTGTGTCAGTGAATATAATAATATAATATAACAGAGTGCGAGTTCTGTGTCAGTGAATATAATAATATAATATAACAGAGTGCAGGTTCTGAGTCAGTGAATATAATAATATAATATAACAGAGTGCGAGTTCTGTGTCAGTGAATATAATAATATAACAGAGTGCGGGTTCTCTGTCAGTGAATATAATAATATAACACAGTGCGGGTTCTCTGTCAGTGAATATAATAATATAACAGAGTGCGGGTTCTGTGTCAGTGAATATAATAATATAATATAACAGAGTGCGAGTTCTGTGTCAGTGAATATAATAATATAACAGAGTGCGGGTTCTGTGTCAGTGAATATAATAATATAACAGAGTGCGAGTTCTGTGTCAGTGAATATAATAATATAATATAACAGAGTGCGGGTTCTGTGTCAGTGAATATAATAATATAACAGAGTGCGGGTTCTGTGTCAGTGAATATAATAATATAATATAACAGAGTGCGAGTTCTGTGTCAGTGAATATAATATAATATAACAGAGTGCGAGTTCTGTGTCAGTGAATATAATAATATAACAGAGTGCGAGTTCTGTGTCAGTGAATATAATAATATAATATAACAGAGTGCGGGTTCTGTGTCAGTGAATATAATAATATAACAGAGTGCGGGTTCTGTGTCAGTGAATATAATAATATAACAGAGTGCGTGTTCTGTGTCAGTGAATATAATAATATAATATAACAGAGTGCGAGTTCTGTGTCAGTGAATATAATAATATAACAGAGTGCGGGTTCTGTGTCAGTGAATATAATAATATAACAGAGTTCGAGTTCTGTGTCAGTGAATATAATAATATAATATAACAGAGTGTGAGTTCTGTGTCAGTGAATATAATAATATAACAGAGTGCGGGTTCTGTGTCAGTGAATATAATAATATAACAGAGTTCGAGTTCTGTGTCAGTGAATATAATAATATAATATAACAGAGTGTGAGTTCTGTGTCAGTGAATATAATAATATAACAGAGTGCGAGTTCTGTGTCAGTGAATATAATAATATAACAGAGTGCGGGTTCTGTGTCAGTGAATATAATAATATAACAGAGTTCGAGTTCTGTGTCAGTGAATATAATAATATAATATAACAGAGTGCGAGTTCTGTGTCAGTGAATATAATAATATAACAGAGTGTGAGTTCTGTGTCAGTGAATATAATAATATAATATAACAGAGTGTGAGTTCTGTGTCAGTGAATATAATAATATAATATAACAGAGTGCGAGTTCTGTGTCAGTGAATATAATAATATAATATAACAGAGTGCGAGTTCTGTGTCAGTGAATATAATAATATAACAGAGTGTGAGTTCTGTGTCAGTGAATATAATAATATAACAGAGTGCGAGTTCTGTGTCAGTGAATATAATAATATAATATAACAGAGTGCGTGTTCTGTGTCAGTGAATATAATAATATAATATAACAGAGTGCGGGTTCTGTGTCAGTGAATATAATAATATAATATAACAGAGTTCGAGTTCTGTGTCAGTGAATATAATAATATAATATAACAGAGTGCGAGTTCTGTGTCAGTGAATATAATAATATAATATAACAGAGTGCGAGTTCTGTGTCAGTGAATATAATAATATAACAGAGTGTGAGTTCTGTGTCAGTGAATATAATAATATAACAGAGTGCGAGTTCTGTGTCAGTGAATATAATAATATAATATAACAGAGTGCGTGTTCTGTGTCAGTGAATATAATAATATAATATAACAGAGTGCGAGTTCTGTGTCAGTGAATATAATAATATAATATAACAGAGTGCGAGTTCTGTGTCAGTGAATATAATAATATAACAGAGTGTGAGTTCTGTGTCAGTGAATATAATAATATAACAGAGTGCGAGTTCTGTGTCAGTGAATATAATAATATAATATAACAGAGTGCGTGTTCTGTGTCAGTGAATATAATAATATAATATAACAGAGTGCGGGTTCTGTGTCAGTGAATATAATAAAATAATATAACAGAGTGCGAGTTCTGTGTCAGTGAATATAATAATATAATATAACAGAGTGCGAGTTCTGTGTCAGTGAATATAATAATATAATATAACAGAGTGCGAGTTCTGTGTCAGTGAATATAATAATATAACAGAGTGCGGGTTCTGTGTCAGTGAATATAATAAAATAATAACATTAATATTGTTGTAGAATTATTAAGCCCCTTATAAAACTATACCCTTACTGGCCCCTTAAATATTATACTCTCATATTCCCTTTCATAGGCCTCATAGTTTAAGTCTTACAAGAATGCTTTGTTCGTAGAAATAGTGTGTCAGCAGGAAATGCTAGAATCCTGTTAAGTGAAACACTGTAGCAGATAGTCTTGATAAAATGTATAATTGCTAAAAAGGCCTTGAAGAAAGTAACCTTGGAAGACTAACGTACCAGCTACTCCAAATGGATAGCTGCCAAAGCCCCCCTCCCATCGAGTGAGCTCCCTCGTGCCAGCAAGATGGTGCTGAAACCTGTAGGAGCTCGTCATGACGTCAACTATGACATAAGATGTAACACCCAACAGGGAGGGCATTTAACTAACCACTTTACACCTAAGCCAATTGACAGTGTTTTCTTGCTCATATCTTGATTTCTTTCAATGATGTAATTTTGCCTTTAAAAGGGCTTGCAAGCCCACTTTTTAACAGATGCCATTAAATTTTCTGAAGTTCTTTCATTTAACCTGAACCTTGTGTCAGTGTGAATTTACTTCTGCGTATACGCAATTTAATCATCTCTAATTTGGTCAGGAACAGATAGTCATTCAAACCTATTGGTTTGCTTAAAAGAATCCTTTATCAATATAACATAACAATAATATAACAGTTCTGTGTCCACGCCTAAACGAAGCTAAATTAGTCTGTATTTGTGTATCTTACCGATGGAACATGAGAAGGTGATAACAGCAGCCTTTATCTCAGGGACCATCTCCACATGGAAATCTCGCCCCTCTTCCTTCTCAGTGACGTTCTCCAGCAGGAGGTTCAGCATATCCAATGAGAACTTCTCTGGGAGATTTTCTACCAGAACCAACAAGCACCTCCCCTGTGACTTATTATCTTCTCCTGGAGTAAGTCCCTGTGTATCTGGAGACAGTGCGAGAACATACAATGAAGTGAAAATAATGTGATAGTGAAAGGGGCACAAGCTGCAACAGGTGAGGGGAGAGCGACACACAGTGACATGTGAGGGGAGAACGGCACACAGTGACAGGTGAGGGGAGAACGGAACACAGTGACAGGTGAGGGGAGAGCGACACACAGTGACAGGTGAGGGGAGAACGGCACACAGTGACAGGTGAGGGGAGAACGGCACAGAGTGACAGGTGAGGGGAGAACGGCACACAGTGACAGGTGAGGGGAGAGCGACACACAGTGACAGGTGAGGGGAGAGCGACACTCAGTGACAGGTGAGGGGAGAACGGCACACAGTGACATGTGAGGGGATAATGGCGCACAGTGACAGGTGAGGGGAGAGCGACACACAGTGACAGGTGAGGGGAGAACGGCACACAGTGACAGGTGAGGGGAGAACGGCGCACAGTGACAGGTGAGGGGAGAACGGCGCACAGTGACATGTGAGGGGAGAACGGCGCACAGTGACAGGTGAGGGGAGAACGGCACACAGTGACAGGTGAGGGGAGAACGGCACACAGTGACAGGTGAGGGGAGAGCGACACACAGTGACAGGTGAGGGGAGAACGGCACAGAGTGACAGGTGAGGGGAGAGCGACACACAGTGACAGGTGAGGGGAGAGCGACACACAGTGACAGGTGAGGGGAGAACGACACACAGTGACAGGTGAGGGGAGAACGGCACACAGTGACAGGTGAGGGGAGAACGGCACACAGTGACAGGTGAGGGGAGAACGGCACAGAGTGACAGGTGAGGGGAGAGCGACACACAGTGACAGGTGAGGGGAGAGCGACATACAGTGACAGGTGAGGGGAGAACGGCGCACAGTGACAGGTGAGGGGAGAACGGCACACAGTGACATGTGAGGGGAGAACGGCGCACAGTGACAGGTGAGGGGAGAACGGCACACAGTGACAGGTGAGGGGAGAACGGCACACAGTGACAGGTGAGGGGAGAACAGTGCACAGTGACAGGTGAGGGGAGAACGGCGCACAGTGACAGGTGAGGGGAGAGCGACACACAGTGACAGGTGAGGGGAGAACGGTGCACAGTGACAGGTGAGGGGAGAACGGCGCACAGTGACAGGTGAGGGGAGAGCGACACACAGTGACAGGTGAGGGGAGAACGGTGCACAGTGACAGGTGAGGGGAGAGCGACACACAGTGACAGGTGAGGGGAGAACGGTGCACAGTGACAGGTGAGGGGAGAGCGACACACAGTGACAGGTGAGGGGAGAGCGACACACAGTGACAGGTGAGGGGAGAACGGCACACAGAGACAGGTGAGGGGAGAACGGTGCACAGTGACAGGTGAGGGGAGAACGGCGCACAGTGACAGGTGAGGGGAGAGCGACACAGTGACAGGTGAGGGGAGAGCGACACAGTGACAGGTGAGGGGAGAGCGACACACAGTGACAGGTGAGGGGAGAACTGTCAGGGTATTCATATCGGCAGGCATTTTGTGCTATGATAGAGATGGGAATGTATGTTGTCAGTCGCTCTGAACAGAGCAGACTCAATTTTGTTATGTTCAAACTGACAAAAGACACAGGATTTCTATCCCTTCTGTAAAACTAACCGCTGTCTAATTGCTAATGGAATAGAAATAATTCTAAACCCAGGCATTTGTGACAGAGAAGATTAAATAATTTAATTTTACTTTCTATATGTACAAGATTCCCATTTTGTAATTTAAGGTGAGAGTTAGTTCACAAATTGTCATATTGGGAATTACAGCAGAATTTGGAGACACATAGTATGAAGAAAATTCAAGAAAACGGTTTGATCTGACAAGTAAACTAGAATTATGGCAACATAGAGATAAGCCAAAATGACGTCAAAATAGCCACCAGGAAGAGTTGACTCTTTCCTGGATAGGTATGTTTAGTGGGATGAGACTGCCATCTACAGTCCAAATACTAAAATGGTTATCTAGAAGGGAACTACACCCCTAGTGTTGCTATTGGTTCATAAAATAGTGACGAACAGAGAATCTGTTCCTTTAAAAGTTAAGACAAAGGGAAGAGAGAGTCATTCAGAGAATCAGGGCAATCAGGCAATCGGCAATCAGAGCAATCAAAGATCAAGGGAATGCAGAGGCAGATGAAGGCAGAGAAAGTCGGGGGCAGGGGGTCGGAAGCAGGCTAACAAAGAGAGCGAGAAAGAAACATTCCTGGACACTTAGCTACCTGAGAACATCTGGTGAGAATATCTATTAACTGGTAAATATACTGGTTTCATGTAATTAATTGAAATTAATTAATATTTTCTAGTAGCATGATATATGACTGGATAAATCACGATCAGATTTCGATATTTAGAAATCCTTTTTTTTTTTTGACAATTTTTATTGGGACTTGCGTTCACAACATTAATGCAAGTGTGTCTTCAAAATGTCCTTTTCAACTTAACAGAGGAAGTTATGGTTGGTTACATTTACCGTGGACATCACATTATAGTGCTTGCATTGGGTATCAAAACAATACATAGAACAAAAAAACATGCCCCGAACATTTTGTGGGGAATTGTGAAGTAAGAGGGGGTACAGAAAGAGGAGGGAGGGGAGGAAGGGGGGGATAGTCTGGGGGATGTGGTGACCTTAGGGTATCTTGCCGATGTGGCAGGTTGCCTTGCGTATGGGAGGGGGGTCTTCTAGCGAGCCATTTCCATCCTCAATGCGTTGTCCAGTCTCCTGGTGGAACCAGTTCCAGCCGACACCGCACCACGGACGACGTTCGCCACCACCATTAGCCGTTATTTGTAGGGTTGTTCGTGTGTATGATGTATGCGTCCCATATGTGTTTTGCCTGCGCTATTGTAGGTTTTATACCAAACTGATGTTGGTGCATAGCTTCGTATGTCCAATTGAGTGTAATTTGGTTTAACAGATGTGTGTGCGATGGTATGTCCCTGGATTTCCACTGTCTTGCTATGAGGATATGCACTGAGGTAAGCGTGTGGTATATCAACGCACGGTGAGTCTTGGACATTTTTTCAGGAAACACATAAAGAAGGCACAGTGCAGGGGTTTTGTCGGGCGGGCCATATTTGTGTATCCTTTCTGGCACTAAGTACCAGCGGTATAGTATTTTCCATTGTATTTCTAAGTGTTGGGCGCATGATGTAATTCCCTTAAGTGCTACGTATGCCCTTTTCCACTGCTCTAGGCTTAACTCAGTTCCTAGATCTATGTGCCAGGCTATTTTGTAGTGTTCAAGTGGTGTGGGCTGGCCGTGAAGGAGTAGGTGATAACACGTAGATAGAGGTTTGACGATAGGTTTGTGTGACAGGCAAATATTTTCAAACCGTGAGGTTGGCGTGCCTAGAATTTTGTCAGGGTTGGCGGGTGGATTGTCAGTTAGTAGCGATTTGATTTGGAGGTAAGGGAATATGAATTTTGTGGGTAGATCTAATTGTTCTTGTAGACTAGGGAAAGTTTTGAGGTACCCCCTTGATAAAGGTGGAAGACATGTGTGATGCTTTTTTCGGTCCATATCTTATAAGGAAATGTAGGGATCATTAAGTTTATAGACTGTAGGGGCGCTGCCATTGGTATTTTTGGAAAGTTAACCAGCGTTTTCCTCACCCCGTCCCATGTGTCCACAAGCAACTGAGTGGTTGGGATGCCCGGGAATGGTTTTGGTCTCCGGGTATTGTTGATCCCAATAAATCGGGCCAAAAGGCCTCTATTCCTATCCACTGAGGGATATAGTGGGAGTCATGTGCCGCTAGTATAGTGCTCAATAGTGCCACTTTGTGGTACATATATATATATTGGGGATGCTTAGGCCACCCTCCACCATCGGCCTGTGTAAGATTTTGGCCGCTATACGGCTTTTTTTGTGCTGCCATGTGAATTTCATAAACAGGGGTGTGACCGACTTAAGGTAAGTGGTTGGGATGGATATTTGCAGTGTTCTAAAGAGGTACAACAATTTTGTCAGCAGTGACATTTTAATTGCTGCCATGAGAGGTATTTTCCTTCCCATGATCTCAGGGTGTTGTCGAAGCCCTTCAGGAGTCCCATATAGTTCCCCTGGAAGAGTCCTGCAGGCCTTTTTGTAAGTTTGATTCCCAGGTAAGTTAAATGGTCCGATCTCCAATCCAGTGGAAATGCCTCTTGTAACCTATTTCTAGCTGCCTTTGTCACTCCTATCGTCAGCGCCTGTGTCTTGGAAACATTCAGTTTATAGTAAGAGTGTTGGCCAAACAGGTCGATTTGTCGCATTAAATTGGGCATGGTTACAAATGGTTGTGTTAAAGTGAGGAGGACGTCATCAGCGAAAATGTTTAGTTTGAATTTGTTGGCGCCCAAGGGAATACCATGGATGTTTGGGTCTGATCTAATTTTGGATGCAAGCGGCTCCAAGGCAAGCACATAGAGCAGAGGGGAGAGAGGGCATCCCTGCCTGGAGCCATTTGTAATGGTTATTTTTCAGGAGGGGAATCCCGCATAAAGGACCTGTGCAGAAGGTGCGCTGTATAAGGCATCGACTGCAGCAATAAATTGTGTAGGGAAGTCGTATTTGTGGAGCACTCTGTTCAAAAATGTCCAGTTCAATCTGTCAAAGGCCTTCTCCGCGTCGAGGGACACGAAGAGGCTTTCCAGTCCGAGTTTTCTAGAACTATGCATGAGGTCCAGTACCTTACGAGTGTTGTCCGAGACCTGTCTGCCCCGCACAAAACCCACTTGGTCATCGTGTATTAAATCCGGCAGGATAGTGTTAAATCTATTGGCTTGTAGTTTCGCAAATAGCTTGGCGTCTGTATTGAGAAGGGAGATCGGGCGGAAGTTCGGGCATGTGGTCGGAGGTTTCCCTGGTTTGGGAAGGGTGGTGATATGTGCCTGTAACAGTTCTGTGGGTAGCGAGTGTGTATCTATGGCGTGATTGAATAAAGTAGTCAGCGCTGGGGATAAGATGTCGGCAAAGAGGAGATAATACGTGTTGGCGAACCCGTCAGAACCTGGGGCTTTGCCTACTGGGAGAGTTTTTATCGTGTCTTTTATTTCTTGTTGGGTAATCGGTGCTGCGAGGGCATCCCTATGCTGTTGTGTGAGGGTTGGCAGGTTGGCATCTTGTAGGTATTCATCAATAGATGAGGGGGACACCGAGGGTATTAGTGGGTCAGTTTTAAGATTGTATAAAGTTTCATAGTATGTGGCGAATTCGTCGCTAATAGCTTTCGGAGCCATTATCTTGTCTCCTGTTGGTGTCTGAATGTACGCTATTTTGGATGTGGCCTGCCTGTCACGTAGCCTTTGGGCAAGTATCTTGCTCGCTCTGTTACCCTGAGAGTAGTGAGTGGCTTTCAATTTCCTCAGTGAGTAACCAACTCTAGTGAGTGCCAGATTTTGTATTTTATCTTGTGTTTTTTTTCAAGATCGGGGACGGGTTTGTTTGGTTTAGTTTATTAAGGTCATATAGTTGTTTGTGCAAGGTGACCAGATGGGCATGGGACGTCTGTTTAAGGTAGTGGGTTCTTTTTATTAGTTCCCTGCGTATGACTGGCTTGTGAGCTAGCCAAGTGTTTTCCGCCGAGACCTCAGGTGTGGTGTTTTCCGTAAAGTAGTTGTTGAGCGTGTTTTCTATGTGTGTTTTGAACGTTTTGTCATGTAACAATGTTTCGTTCAAGCGCCACGGGCTTCTATTGTGGCTTTCAAATTTGTCTTTGAGTTCCATGATGATAGGCGCATGGTCCGACCATGCGATCGTCGCTATGGAACAACTGAGTACCTGCGTTAGATGTTTACCCTCAGTGAGGAACCTGTCGATTCGGGTGTAGGAGTTATGAACCGGTGAGCAGTACGTAAAGTCTTTTTCTACGGGGTGGAGGACTCTCCATGCGTCATATAAGTTATGTTCGTCTAACAGTTTCTGGTATGCCTTGCATTGTCTTCGGGCTGGTGTGTGTCCCTGGGTTTTTGAGCCTGTTGAGGAGTCTAAGGCGGGGTCTAAGATGTGGTTAAAGTCTCCACATATTATCAACATCCCCTTCTGGATAGGAGCTATTTTTGCTAGAATTCTGTGAAGAAAGTTGCGTTGTTCTGAGTTGGGTGCGTATACGTTTACTATTGTGTAAGCAATATCATTGATGGTACAGATTAATATTATATAGCGGCCTTCTTCATCTATAACTAGGGCATGTTCTGTGAATGCAACTCGATTGCTAATGAGCACCGAGACCCCTTTTGTTTTCGTGGCCGGTGGTGCTGTGGCGTGGTGTTGGAATGGGTATGTGAGAGGTTTGAGGTTGAACGGTTTGGTGAGGTGTGTCTCCTGTAGACACACAACATCAGGTAAGGATTTTTGAAGGTCTTGGATTAGGAGGTGGCGTTTTACAGGGGTATTCAGACCCCTGACATTATGGCTATATATTTTCAGGAAGGGTGTAATGCTTACATGAATTTATATGGAGCACAACTGCAGATCTCTTATGACTCAGATTGATGACTAGGATTATAGATAATACAGGGACTGTATCTTTAATTACGTATAACACAGGCACTGTATCTTTAATTACTTCGCTGTTTGTTTAAACGGAGTAAGCAGCTTCCAGCATACATGCAGTATAGCACATAGGAGTTTGCAAGTTCATGGAAACGGAAAATAATAAATTAAGTTGTAGCAGGAGTGATTAGTTTTGGACGCTGAGGTAAGCAGGTTTGAGAGCAGGCTGTAGCAGGAATGCTTAGCGGACTTGAGAGCAGGCTGTAGCAGGAATGCTTAGCGGACTTGAGAGCAGGTAATCTCCTATTACAGATATACCAAATGACTTAGCTTTCTGTGGTGAAAGATCAGGTTTCCCAAGATCTCCTCCGGGGAGCGAAGTTGTCAAGCAGGATGTGGAAGGTCCAGTTACTAGCCGTGGTCAAGGAGAGGAGAAGGAGGGTCGATAGATTTCCAGTCCGGGTTCGGTGCACAATTAAAGGTTTAGAGAATCTTTCAGCCGGTTTGATTTAGCGGTAACGCTTTTCAATAATCCAGCGTCTTGTATCTGGTGCGGTCGCATTATGTAGCGTGGGGAGACCGCGTCAGAGAAGGGGGTGTGGCTAAGCTCCGTCAACCCGGAAGAGACAATGTAATACCGGTAGTTAAGACATGACAGTACCCTCCCTGTAAGGAGCGCCCACAGGGTGCTATCAACATGGTTTAGACGGATAGCGTTTGTGGAATACGAAATTAACCTGTTTGCATGGATAACAGAGGAGTTTTCACAAGTGTCCTCATCAATTCCGTAACCTTTGCACCTAATGAGGTATTGCAGGTAGCCACGATGGATCCGCGAATCCAGAATCTTTTGGATTTCGTATTCCTCTTCACCTTGTACCAAAATAGGATCAGGAGTAGTAAGTGTATCTCTGTGGAAAGGGTCAGGAAGATGAGGTTTGAGCAAGGAAACATGGAAGACAGGGTGAAGTTTCAAAGTAGGTGGAAGCTTCAATTTCACAACGTTACGGTTGATAATTGACAGTATTTGAAAAGGAACAAGAAAGAGGGAACTCAGTTTCTTTGAAGGACAGTTGGTGGACATGTTTTTTGAGGAGAGCCAGACAAGATCACCAATTTTGTAGGCTGGCGGAGGTTGCCTCTTAATATCAAAAAACTTCTTTTGGTTAGACAATGCGAGTTCAAGATTTTCATGCAATTTAAGAAACAGGGAAGACATGTATGAAATTTGATTTGAAACGGTGAGGTTAGATGAAGGAATGGTATGAGTGGGAAACGAAGAGGGATGAAACCCATAATTGGAAAAGAAGGGAGTCATTTTACTACTGGTATGAACTAAGTTGTTGTATGCAAATTCAGCCATAGGCAACCATGTGATCCAATCATCCTGTAGGTGGGAACAATAACATCGTAAATATTGCTCTAAGCATTGGTTAACTCTTTCAGTTTGCCCATTGGTTTGGGGATGATAAGCTGAAGATAGTTAGCGTTGAATATGAAGAGAAGAACACAATGCGTTCCAGAATTTGGATGTAAATTGGGTTCCTCGGTCTGATATGATTTCATCAGGAAGTCCATGAAGTTTCACTATATTATCGAGGAATACTTTTGAAAGTTCAGATGATGAGGGTAATTTCTTCAAGGGGATAAAATGGGACATTTTCGTGAAGCGGTCCACTACTACTAAAATGGTGGTATGATGTTGAGAAGGGGGGAGTTCTACCAAGAAGTCCATAGAAATGGATTGCCAAGGCCTATCCGGAATCGGTAGAGTCAATAATTGACCAAATAGGTGATGATGTTCAGATTTGGATCTTTGGCAGGTTGAACAAGTTTTGACATAGGATTCAATGGTGTTGTCCTGGCGAGGCCACCAATAATATCTCTTGGATAATTCTAGGGTCTTTTTTATTCCAGGATGACCAGCCAAAGGAAAATCATGAATTAATTTGAGTACTTTATTTCTGAATATGGGAGGAATGTAAATCCTATTATTGAAATAGTAGACCATTTTTCTTTGATTGGTTGACTTGGGAAGTTCAAGAGCATCTTCACTTAGACCTTTTATGTCATCTATAAGGGACGTTAGGGTTCCAATGACTGTATGAGGAGGAGTTCCAGTTACAGGAGGATCTTTCAATTCAATATCTTGGTGAATTCTGGAAAGGGCATCCGCCTTTTTGTTTCTGGATACGGGTCTAAAAACAATTTGAAAATTAAACCGAGAGAAGAAAAGATTCCATCTTACTTGCCTAGCAGAGAGAGTCTTGTTGGAGTGAAGATATTCAAGGTTTTTGTGGTCAGTATATACCATTATAGGAGTTTGTGTTCCTTCAAGAAGATGTCGCCAGGTTTCTAAGGCGGCTTTTATACTTAATAATTCTTTTTCTCCTATAGGGTAGTTTTTTTCAGCAGGAGACATGGAACGTGAGAAGAAGGCAACTGGATGAAGAGGATCTTGAGGCGTTTTGTGTTGGGAGAGGACAGCTCCGATGGCTGTCTCTGAAGCATCTGTTTCCAGGACATAGAGGAATGTGGGGTTTGGAAATTGAAGAATAGGAGCAGTTGTAAATCTTCTTTTTAATTCATCGAAGGCTTCTTGAGCCTTTTCATTCCAAGTGAAAGGATGCTTTTTGTTGTTAAGTAGATTAAGTGAATGAGCTACGTCGGAGTAATTTTTAATACATTTTCTGTAGAAGTTGGCAAACCCAAGAAAACGTTGTAATTCTTTTACGTTAGAAGGAATGGGCCAGTTGAGGAGACAGTTGATTTTGGAACTATCCATGCTTATCGAATGAGGTGTAATGACGTATCCTAAAAAGGTTATTTCATTAACGTTGAAAATACATTTTTCAGGTTTAGCATATAATTTGTGAGTCTTGAGTCTGGATAACACCCATCTCACATGTTTTTTGTGTTCTTCAGGACTATTAGAATATATAAGAATGTCATCCAAATAAATGATAACACAAACATCTAGAAGATCCCTGAAGATGTCATTTATGAAGTGTTGAAAGGTTGCGGGGGCATTGCAAAGGCCGAAAGGCATCACAAGATACTCGTAAAGGCCATATCTGGTCCGGAAAGCAGTTTTCCATTCATCGTTAGCCTTGATTCTAATAAGGTTATATGCCCCACGGAGATCAAGCTTGGTGTAGATGGTAGCTGTTTTTAACCGTTCAATCAATTCATTTATCAGGGGAAGAGGGTAACGATTTTTGACTGTTATTTTGTTTAAAGCTCTGTAATCTATGATGGGACGTATAGTCTGGTCTTTATTTCTCACAAAAAAACATACTGGAAGCAGCAGGTGAGCTGGAAGGTCTAATGAACCCTTTATGGAGGTTTTCATCCAAGTATTCCTTGAGGATTTTTAATTCGGATTCAGAGAGAGGATAGATGTGCCCAAAAGGGATGGGGGCACCAGGTATGAGGTCTATGGGACAATCATAGGGACGATGAGGTGGGAGTGTCTCAGCTTCCTTTTTACTGAATACATCTGAGAACTCAGAATAACAGGGAGGTATAATTGGTTCTTCAATAACCTGAAAGATTGGAATATGTTGTAGGCATGTTTCTTTACAATAAGTAGAACTAAAGGTGAGAGAGAAGGGAGACCAAGTAATTTGTGGGTTGTGGTTCCTTAACCAGTTGATCCCCAGTATAACCGGATAAAGAGGTGATGAGATAACATCGAATATAAGATATTCAGTATGAGTATTATTAGTGGTCACTCTTACAGGAATGCTTTCATTTAGTATAGGGCCCGAGGATATGAAGGAGCTATCAATCACTCTGACAGAAACAGAAGTGCCTTTGCGAACACAAGGAATTTTATTTTTTGTTACAAAGGTTGAATCGATGAACACCCCGTTTGCACCAGAATCAATAATGGCTTCAGTCGTAATTCTTTCTTTGTCCCACTGTAATATGAGAGAAATAGAGGAGAATTGAGTGGTTGATTTGGAGGGAAGTGCACTTAGTATAGAAGTGGTATAAGCATGCTTACCGCCTTTTGGACGTTTCAATAAGGGGCATTCTGGGATCAAATGATCTTGTGAGGCACAATACATGCAGAGGTTTAGTAGTCGTCTTCTGGTTTTCTCTTCTAGAGTGAGAGGACTTCTTATTACCCTTATTTCCATAGGTTCATTTTGTAATGATGGTTTTTCAGGAGTTTTTGAAGGACTGAATGGTTTTTTCCATAATGAACTCGAGAGAGCTTTTTCGGCCTTTCTTTCTCTAAGTCTTCTGTCAATGCTGATTGATAGTTGAATCAGCGCATTTAATGTAGTAGGGTGTTCAGTTCTAGAAAGTTCATCCTTTACTGCTTCGGATAACCCAATTCGGAACTGGTTGCGTAGGGTTATGTCATTCCATTGAGTTTCTATTGCCCATCTTTTAAATTCAGCAATGTAGTCTTCGACGGGTCTATGTTTTTGATGTAAGGTTCTAATGGTTAAATCAGCTGTAGATTGTTTGTTGGGATCTTCATAAAGAAGAGACATGGCTTCAAAAAATTCATCCAATGAGTCTAAGATGGGGTCATCATTTTCCAAAAAGGAATGGGCCCAGGCCATAGGTTCACCTCTTAGAAAGGAGATAACTGAACAAACCTTAGATCTTTCAGTGGGATAAGATCTAGGTTTTAGAGCAATCAATAATTTACAGAAATTAAGGAACTCCCTGTAAGTAGATTACAGACAGCAGGGTCGCTGACCAAGTGCATAACAGTATGAGGAGTATGTGTTTGTAAGTCTCTTACATAAGTAAGAATCCGTTCATTTGTAACCTGTAGGTCTTGCATGCCTTGGGCAAGGGTATCGACTCTTTGATTCAGCATAGCAAAATTAGAATCGAAATCTGCTGGATCCATTACAAAGGCTGGATTATTCTGTAATACTTACATGAATTTATATGGAGCACAACTGCAGATCTCTTATGGCTCAGATTGATGACTAGGATTATAGAGGATAATACAGGGACTGTATCTTTAATTACGTATAACACAGGCACTGTATCTTTAATTACTTCGCTGTTTGTTTAAACGGAGTAAGCAGCTTCCAGCATACATGCAGTATAGCACATAGGAGTTTGCAAGTTCATGGAAACGGAAAATAATAAATTAAGTTGTAGCAGGAGTGATTAGTTTTGGACGCTGAGGTAAGCAGGTTTGAGAGCAGGCTGTAGCAGGAATGCTTAGCGGACTTGAGAGCAGGCTGTAGCAGGAATGCTTAGCGGACTTGAGAGCAGGTAATCTCCTATTACAGATATAGCAAATGACTTAGCTTTCTGTGGTGAAAGATCAGGTTTCCCAAGATCTCCTCCGGGGAGGGAAGTTGTCAAGCAGGATGTGGAAGGTCCAGTTACTAGCCGTGGTCAAGGAGAGGAAAAGGAGGGTCGATAGATTTCCAGTCCGGGTTCGGTGCACAATTAAAGGTTTAGAGAATCTTTCAGCCGGTTTGATTTCGCGGTAACGCTTTTCAATAATCCAGCGTCTTGTATCTGGCGCGGTCGCATTATGTAGCGTGGGGAGACCGCGTCAGAGAAGGGGGTGTGGCTAAGCTCCGTCAACCCGGAAGAGACAATGTAATACCGGTAGTTAAGACATGACAAAGGGAAGGCCTATAGGAAACGCTAATCATGTTGCCAGTATTGTGTATCACTTGTATTTCCCAGGTGTCTACGTATAACCTGGAGGTGGAGTCTATTGTGGTGTGTATAGGCAATAGTGTGCTGTGTTTTATACTTGCGGTTGAAGCGCAGAATGGCTGAGGAGGCGTCTCACAGCAGACATCCGTGGTGGGTTGGGTTCCTTCTTGGGATTCGTGTTCTGGCACCAAAGCCTGAAGCTTGCGTGGGGGCATCCCCTCATAGGGTCTAGGTTGTACTAGGTGAGGAAAGGAAGGTAGGAAATTAGTAAAGAAGAAAAGGAGAAACAGTGCGGATAGGACCGCAGAGCCCATATTGGGCTGAGTACCCTGGGAGGGTACTGCTGGGGTTGGCAATGTAAGTAAAATAAACATAACAACTTGGACGATTAGCCCTTATACATTTCTAAGCAATTCTGCAATATCACACAATTTTTCTTTAAAATAAAAAAGTTACAAACATAAAGTTTACTAATACTAATAAAAGTTATAGACTCGAAGAGGTGTTAAGTCCCTTAGTAAAAGCCGATGGTAGGACACTCCACCCTGTAATCATCTTCGTCAGTAAGGGTGGTAGTCCCGTAATAGCACACCTTTCGGCAAGGTGTATCTGGTGGTGGAGGGAGTGTCCTGGGAGCAGCTTGCGTGTGTGCAACCATTTAGTTGCTTTGCCTTACTATGTCTAGTAATGACTAGGAAACGTAGGGGTAGGTCAAAGGGAAGAGATAGTGTTCTATCACTTTGTTATTGGTTTTTTTTTTTTCTCCTCATCCCTTCTCCCTTGTGTGGTAGGATAAAGAGTAGTTGGGTGTGGATTATAGCTGAGTATGGTTATTTATTGTTTGTTTTTATATATATATTTATTTTTTTTGTATTATTTTTTCTTTTTTCTCCTCATCCCTTCTCCCTTGTGTGGTAGGATAAAGAGTAGTTGGATGAGGATTATAGCTGAGTATGGTTATTTATTGTTTTTGTTTTTTTTGTGTGTGGTTGCATGCGTGGGTAGTATGTGAATGCGGTGCTTAAAGAAGGGTGCAGGGTCATATACTTATACCAGATGGATATGGTCACAATCAGGAGGTACCAATTTTCAGTCCTGAATCTGTAATACCCATGTCTGGGTGCGTGGTGGTGAGGGGTGAATTATCTTTTCGCCTTCTTCCAGTCTTGTTCGAGTCGTTGAGGCGAGGTTTGTCGCTCAGGTTGTTTGCGGACCAGCAATCCCCATTGCTTCAGGGCTTTCAATACGTCTTCTGGCGTCGTCGCGTGAATGAAGGCGCCATTGCGCTGGATGATTAAGCGCACCGGGTGCCCCCATTTATAGGGGATCTTGTGTTCCCGCAGAGTACCAGTGATCTCTGTGAAGTCCCTGCGCCGTTGTAAGGTGGCTGCCGATAGGTCCGCATAGAGTTGGAGCTGATTATATTGCGCTGGAAGGTGCGTGCGGTTTCTAGCTGCCTTCAGTATGGCCTCTTTGACATGATAATAGTGTAGGTGAGTTAGCGTGTCTCTCGCCGCGTCCGCAGGTAGAAACTTCGATTTGGCCACACGGTGAGCACGATCTAGGGGAAACATATCTGTCGGTATATCTGGTACAAGGCTCTTGAAAAATCCTGTCAGGAACTCAGGTAAGTCAGCTTGCAAAACGGATTCCGGTATTCCTCTTACCCTCAGGTTTTGCCGCCGTGATCTGTCTTCAAGATCAGAGAGCTTGAGTTGGGCGGAGGTGAGCTGCTTTTCCAGGGCTTGGACGTGGTCCGCCAGATCATTGTGGGCCTCTGCAGATTCGCCCATGCGGTTCTCCACGTGGGCAGTTCTTTCCCCCAGGTCCTGGATGTCCTTGCTGAGCGCTTTAACCGAAGCTTGGATGTTGTTTAGCAGTTTTTCTGACATTTCGTCTAGACATGCTTTCAGAATGTCTTGTGTGACAGGGAGATTCCCTGAGTCAGGTGAGTGTTGCAGGGGGAGGGTGTCGTCTCCGCCGCCATCTTGGTCAGCCTCGTGCTGGCTCTGGGCTTTGTTTGGCGCTGAACGTGCCGCAAAGAAGCCGGACTTGTCCCCCCGTTCAGGGTTTTTCTTACCCTTCAGTTGCGCCATGTTGATGGGGTGAGTGAGGCAGTTTGTAACTGTTCAGTTGCTGGGTTTAGTCGCTTGTCGGGCTAATCTTGGAGCGGAGCGCTAGTGCAGTGCGACCATCCGCTTCAGCGTTCAGGCCACGCCCCTCGATATTTAGAAATCTTAATTAACTAAGAAATATATATTAAACTTTCCATTCTGCAGGTGGAGAAGATTAATCATATATTTATGTGATTAATATCACATGTTAGCATATCGTGACATTTATCCAGCTGTATTGATTTGCTATAAAATAAGATTAAATATCTGTTTAGGCAAATTAATAAAATTCTGCTTATAGAACATGTAGATTCTTATTGGATGGTTCCAGGAAATGACTAATGACTGGTTTAAATGTTATTTTATTTAAAATTACATAAGAATAAATCTTAAATGCCTAGAGGAGGTCTAGCCAGCATTGAAAGGGTTATTCTAACTGTCAGCTAAAGCTTTTACGACTTCACGCTACACTCTGTTCTCTCTGTGAAACTTTTTCTTTGTCTCTGTGAAAGACAGTCATAAATCTTCTTAACAGCTATGTTGTAGATTCTATACTGTATTAACCAGTGGAAGTTTATATTACCATATTGTATTGCATATTCATATTATACTGAAATTCCAGTATAACATGCATGTTACTCATTATTATTATTATTTAAATTGTTAAAAAGAAATTGTATCTATTTTTATAAACAATTTGTGATTTTATTTATATGGTATACATTTCACTTACACGATACGTTCTTTGGGATCTGAGAATTTAAATAGTGGGAAATTCTCTCTGTTCACTATTATTATCCCATAAATATCCCCACAGAACGGCACACAGTGACAGGTGAGGGGAGAACGGCACACAGTGACAGGTGAGGGGAGAACGGCACACAGTGAATGGTGAGGGGAGAACGGCACACAGTGACAGGTGAGGGGAGAACGGCACACAGTGACAGGTGAGGAGAGAACAGCGAACAGTGACAGGTGAGGAGAGAACAGCGCACAGTGACAGGTGAGGAGAGAAAAGCGCACAGTGACAGGTGAGGAGAGAACAGCGCACAGTGACAGGTGAGGGGAGAGAGACACACAGTGACAGGTGAGGGGAGAACGGCACACAGTGACAGGTGAGGGGAGAACGGCACACAGTGACAGGTGAGGAGAGAACAGCGAACAGTGACAGGTGAGGAGAGAACAGCGCACAGTGACAGGTGAGGAGAGAACAGCGCACAGTGACAGGTGAAGGGAGAGCGACACACAGTGACAGGTGAGGGGAGAGCGGCACACAGTGACAGGTGAGGGGAGAATGGCACACAGTGACAGGTGAGGGGAGAACGGCACACAGTGACAGGTGAGGGGAGAACGACACACAGTGACAGGTGAGGGGAGAGCAACACACAGTGACAGGTGAGGGGAGAGCGGCGCACCGTGACAGGTGAGGAGAGAACGGCACAGAGTGACAGGTGAGGGGAGAGCGACACACAGTGACAGGTGAGGGGAGAACGACACACAGTGACAGGTGAGGAGAGAACGACACACAGTGACAGGTGAGGGGAGAGCGACACACAGTGACAGGTGAGGGGAGAGCGACACACAGTGACAGGTGAGGGGAGAGCGACACTCAGTGACAGGTGAGGGGAGAACGGTGCACCGTGACAGGTGAGGGGAGAACGGCGCACCGTGACAGGTGAGGGGAGAACGGCGCACCGTGACAGGTGAGGGGAGAACGGCGCACCGTGACAGGTGAGGGGAGAACGGCGCACCATGACAGGTGAGGGGAGAACGGCGCACTGTGACAGGTGAGGGGAGAACGGCGCACCATGACAGGTGAGGGGAGAACGGCGCACCGTGACAGGTGAGGAGAGAACGGCACACAGTGACAGGTGAGGGGAGAGCGACACACAGTGACAGGTGAGGGGAGAACGGCACACAGTGACAGTTGAGGGGAGAATGGCACAGAGTGAAAGGTGAGGGGACAGCGACACACAGTGACAGGTGAGGGAAGAGCGACACACGGTGACAGGTGAGGGGAGAGTGACACACAGTGACAGGTGAGGGGAGAGCGACACACAGTGACAGGTGAGGGGAGAGCGACACACAGTGACAGGTGAGGGGAGAGCGACACACAGCGACAGGTGACGGAGAGCGACACACAGCGACAGGTGACGGAGAGCGACACACAGCGACAGGTGGGGGGAGAACGATACACAGCGACATGTGAGGGGAGAACGATACACAGTGACAGGTGAGGGGAAAGCGATACACAGTGACATGAAAGGAGACAATGATTGACAATGAGAAGGAAGAGGGTAAGTGAACTTTTACAGCAAAGCAATAATTAACTAGTTGATTGTGACAGGTTACATAGGACATTGTATTGGATATAACCTGATGGAAGATTACCTGGGATTTGAATATTGTCAGTCGATATAGCATCCTATAAAACAAGAAGATAAAGATATAGAATATAAGGTAAAATATACACAAAATGGAATATAGTGTAAATATACGTACAACGTTATCATAGGAATTATATCTTGATAACCATAAGAACACATCTTATTTCTGTATATATAGCTTGGAACTTAGATTAATAATCACCTCTACACCCTACGACCCTCATCGCCAGGCTGGGCACAGTAATTATTACACGACACCTAGACCTGGCCCAGATCTCATTTTGGGTTGGCTCTGGGGAATGCTCACTAAAACAGTCTCTGCATCAGCCCTCGTTCTCTGTGAGGTACCTGACAGATGGCCTACATTCTGCAACCTGTAACTAAATGGTGTCTCCATGGAGCCCCAGTAGGGTTTAGATAGAGATGGACATAGCGGGGAGTTGTGTCCTGGACATGTTGGTCTGATCATGGATGTTGAGACCAGGTACAGGGAGGGTGAGATATGTATTGACCTGCTCTCAAATAGCACAGAATTCTACAAATAACCCATCGTTATTGAAAACAAGACATTATTACGTTGTACTAACAGCATTAATTTCCTGCTCAGCCCTGCTCACGGCGTCCGCTCGCTGGACCTTTAACTTCAATGTTATGCCTGATATTGTGACCTCATGGTTCGTCTTCTGCAGCACCTGTTCTCGTACTGGGAGACAAATAAAACCGATAAATAAACCAATCTAATCATCTAAAATACAAAGCAAGGAAAGCAAACTCCAAAATGTGTAATTAAAGAAATTAATAAAAATGTGAAATTAAAGAAACAGCCCACAAGAAGCACTGTCTTCTCCTGAAACACTAACACAGCCATCTGAAACAACTCATCTGTTTTATATATGTAAGGACTGGACGTCGGTCCTAAATAAATGCTCAATGGACCTCATGCTTATAATAATAAAAGATGTCAAAGAAGATCTAATTGATATTCGGAGAAAAATCATGGAACTAGAAAATCAGCATGCTATACTACTGAGTACACAACTTTAAAATTAAAGTTGGCAGAGGAAACCTTAAATTACAAAAATCACCTCATTAAATTTAAGCGTCAAAAACAAGAACGAGTTCAACTTGATTACAAGGAACATCAAGTATAAAAAATGGCTGACAGGCGAGTGTCGTTTTCGACCAAGAAGACCCCGCAGAAGAATACAGAAGCCCAATATAACCACTATTGATGTAACATCAGGAGAATCTGGTTCTGAAAATGACAATACACAAACTTCAAGGCCAGTACGTTTATTAAAAAACGGAAGCCATAGCAATGGAGACACCAGGCACCATAACCAGGAGCAGGGTTCAAAACGCAAGCGGGGCAACACCAGAAGGGGCCAGAAAGGACACTTACACTGGTCCAAAAGGGAAACCCCTGATACGTCATTAACGCCAGTATTCAATCTATCAGACAGACAACTATCTGACCAGGAAATGGATCAGGTATACCCACTACTCCACCGAACAAGTTCCAATGGGAAATTGAACTGTTCAAATTTGGACGCACCCTTAGATTAAAGGAATTCTTTGATAAGACACAAAAACAACATCAGAATCTACAAACTTCAACAATTAAAACCTTTTTGACAGCTATGAAGACAGAATCTGACCAACTTTTTTCAGAGCACCGTATACAACACAGTAACATCTCTAAAGCACAACACAAACTTATATCAGGGTTAGCCAAGGACCCTTCTATAGTCTTGAGACCCGCTGACAAGGCCGGTGGCATAGTTGTTTTAAACTATTGCGATTATTCTTCAGGTTGCTTTAGCATTTCCACTTGGGAAAGCAGTATACAATGCTGTCCTATGGGGTTTTGGGTGACTCTGGACATCCAGCATAGCAGGAGGGCGACCAATAGTCACCTAACACTCCGGAAGTCTCTCTAGTGGCTGTCTGGAGGACAACGTGTGCCCTAACTTCACCGGATTGCGGAGTCAATTTTTAAATCTTTAACATAAATTTCACATTGCCATAATACAGACAGGGGGCTGTGGGGGCTGCAGAGCATTTACTTACCTCTCCTGCAGCTCCTGTCAGCTCCCTTCTCCTCCGCGCCGGTCCGTTCAGCACCTCTGTCAGCTCACACTGTAAATCTCGCGAGAGCCGCGGGGTCATAGTGCGGCTCTCGCGAGACTTACAGTGTGAGCTGACAGAGGAGCTGAACGGACCGGCGCGGAGGAGAAGGGAGCTGACAGGAGCTGCAGGAGAGGTAAGTAAATGCTCTGCAGCCCCCACAGCCCCCTGTCTGTATTATGGCAATGTGAATGGCTCTGCAGCCCCCCCTCCCCCTCCCCCCCACTGATCTGCCAATGCCACTGGACCACCAGGGAGTGAGAGCCCCCCTCCCTGCCAGGTATCAAGCAGGGAGGGGGGACGAAAAAAAATTAAATAAAATACAAAATAATAATAATTAAATTGAAAAAAATAATAATAAAAATAATAATAATAAAAAATTATTCAAATAATTGACAGCTGCTAGAGGCGCTTCCGCGCTTCTCACTGTGATTTTCACAGTTAGAAGACGCCAGCGTCCATAGTAAAGCATTGAGAATGCTTTCCTATGAGACTGGCTGAATACGCGCGGCAAGAGGGAGCCCGGCGCTGGAGAAAGGTAAACCTTTAACCCCTTCCTCCCCCTAGAGGCGGGAGGGGGTCCATGAGGGTGGGGGGGGGACCTATAAACATTAGTGTTTTCCTGGCACTATAGTGGTCCTTTAAAGATGTGTCCCTCCCTAAATTCTCAGCATGAACCGCTATGCAGAGAGACTTACAGGGATATTCACCAACGTGAGAATTCAAGGTTGTAACAAACTCCCCTTTTTAAGGGAGTTTGCCATGAGCTTTTGAAGGGGCCTGCTTGCCCGCTTCTTGCCCTGTGACTATGGCCCCTGGGGGGTATTGCCGTTTAAAAACCCTATTTGGGCTTATGGGGTTTTAATACACTTCTTCTGCCCCTTTAAATCCTGTGAGAAAGGATCTGTACTTTTGAAATGGCACTTCGGACACAGCCGAAGTGCTGAAGTAGTGGAAGTGGTCGCCATTCGACATACGAACACGTGGCTGCGCCCATTTGAATTCAGTCGAACACGTTCAGCTGTGCTTGGTCGTCGAGTTCATGGAACTCAAATTCTGAACTTTACCTTCTCCAGACATGCTTGCAGTCGGTCAAATGTGACTTCCACAAAACATTTGAACCCCTGCTCTGAACTGGGTGATTTTTGGATATGTTGTTCACCCAGATCAGGGCTATCCATGGATGTATATATGTGGGAGTATGCAGTGTTTTGGGGTGTTTTGGGTAAAAGTGTGTGTTTTCTGCCTGTGGTAATTGAGTTAGTCCATTGTGTTATTAATTGTATCACAGACAGAGGGGAGGGTTTGTGTACAGTAACAGGAAGTGTTCAAATGTAAAACTCTGTTTTGTATTGGTTTGTGAGTTTCATGTCCTGTGCCCCACAAGGTCCACGTGGGCAGTAACCTTGTGGGGAAATACTGTATAAAAGAAGCAGCACTATCATTAAACCTTTAGTTCTACTTCACCCTTAATCTAGAGTCCTGTCTCTTATTGGGGGGAATCTGCTACAAGCGATTGCTATGCTCTTCATACTCCCTTGCTATAATCACTAAGCTCTTCTAAGAGCTTGTTCCTGCTTCGCTCTCTGGGGAAAGAGAGAGGTTCACCCACTGGAACCTGGAGCCTTGTCGTAGGTCCAGGGTGGGTAGGAGATGCGAGACCCCAACCAAGCTGTGGCGGTTTGTGGGGTCTGCAGTGCTTATGGTGTTATGTGGAGTGCTTGGTGCGGTGCTGATGGCCATTGGTAAGCGCTAGGAGCATCTTTTGGCGGAGGTATCCAGTTGGGGTGCCAGGTGATCCGTTACAAAAGTGAATTTCAGAGTAGAGTAAATAGAACAATTCTCTAATTCAGCTATCCGTCTAGATCGGCTACTTTAACCTTAAATTTGAAATTCAGTTTGAATTCTCCCTATAGTAATAACCCTGTTATTTAGAGGACTGAGTGACAGGAGGAAGCTGGAGAACCCTCCTAAAGGCGGTTCTCCTACTCTCTGTCACAGCGCTATTCTTCTGGCAGGCGCGTTTCGCTCTTCCTGTGTAGAACAGACTCTGATTTGCAGGCAGTGACACCGGCATTTCCAGCTGATCAGGGAGATTTCTATTCATTTTATGGCAAGACAGGAGGCAAATATTTGCTTTACTTTCTTTACTGAATCCTCCCAGCAGCAAATAAACAGTTAAACAATTGAAACCAAAATAAACCAATGAGAAGACAACCATACAGTAATATGTGGCTGTGTGACTCCTCCCACTGCCTCTTTCTTTGCTGCTTGCCTTCAGGTGAGTCAGTTCTAATTACACTGGCCTTAGTGCTGTATATTTAACTCAGTTTTTTTTACCATACCATTGTTTTAATTGTATTGTTTGTATTGTTTGGTCTTAATTATGGTTATTACATCTTTATTTCTACTTCATTATATAGATTCTCCCCTCAGGGCTGATCTCTTGTCTGCCCACATGGTTTTTCTTCCACTCCCGCCGGCTCTGAATCCATTTTATCCCGTTACCCTCTAATTATTCCCCTCCCTTTCAGTTTAGTTTTTTTTTGCTGACCTAATGATCTAATTTAATCGCGTTTTTTTTCCTTATCTTCCTGACGCTCTGCTAGTCGGGCCTCACTGCTGCGTGTATTGTGCGACCCATCTGGCCTTTTTTCCCCGCCTTTTTCCAGCGACGCGGATGGCCGCCGCCTCCTTCAGAGCTGGCAGCCATTTTGTTTTTTTCGGCAGTTTATTTTCATCAAGTCACCAAGTTCCAAGGTGAGTTTTTCTTGTGAAATATATTTCTTTGTACTACTCTTCCATAATCATAGTTTTAAAAATACATTCTAAATAGCTTCTACCTATTTATCTATTCATCTGTTTCAAGTGTAATTATATATTTATTTATTTTTTGTCTATATCATATAAATAAATCCAAACATTAATCTGCCTAAAGGGTTTATTATACCAGGTGACCCCTGTTTGCTATAGTAATAAGTTTCTCCACTACTTAGCTACCCACTGCGTCTTTGTTTATATATATATATATATATTTATACTACAGGGCCGATGAATGCTTGAATCTGGCACAAGTCAAGCTACTGGGCACCTTCTGCTACAGAAAGAAAGAAATGGAGCTTGGTCCTCTCAGGAAACAAAAATACAAACGAAAATCAAGCCAAGGATCACCAGGAGAAAGAAACCTCTGCTAACATGCAGCCCCCTGCGCTTGATCTGCCATTTTCGATGTCTAACTTCACAATCAATGGAAATGTGCAGTTTAATAAGAATAAATAAAGTATATAGTCCTATCTATAATCAATAGAAAATTGAACTGAATATACATAAATAGATAGTCCTGCTGCACGGGTTTTCGTTACAGCCTACTGTCAATAATAGAAAAATAACATTAACAAATTAATTAAAACTAATGATTTAATAAATAAATGTAATATTGACGCACATGCTTTTCTGTCTCATTATTGCAACCTATCTCTGTCTCTCTAATAACTGCACTAATAACTGCATTAGTCTGCTATCAGTGGCTCAAATCTCCTTTACTAACTCTTAAATTACGTTTTGGAATTAACAACAAAGGCATGGGAATTGATGCGTAAGAAATAAGTCCTACATAAAAGAGCGTTTTAATGACAAAAACTTGACAAACACGTTGTGACCGCATTACCACCTCGGGTGTGCATTATTTTTCTAATAATTCAACGCCCTGTTGTCAATTATTCCTTACATATATAATATATTAAATGGGTGACCCCCATTTACTGCTGCATCTTTGGGTAACCTCCATATGCTTTACTTGGGTAACCCCCAAGATTTATTTCAATGGGTGATCCCCTTTTAACATTGGGTGACCCCCCAATTATTCACAAAGGGTGACCCCCTTTCATATCTGACGGAGGATTCACATAATGGATCTGACCACAAACATCCCTGGAAGGGCAACAGTGCCTCAGCCAGTAAAGGCAAGGCACCAGGCTAAATATCCGAGGTTGTCACACACCTCCTCTAGCCAACAGATAATTGATCCCCTAGAGGGTTCCACATCCCACTATGACCTACAAGTCATGGATGAGTACTGCGGGGGGTATTCTGATGACAAATCCCCACTGATGCGCTGCCCGCTAATATTCCTTATGTCAAGGAGAATTTTGTTAATCGGTCTTGGTTTACCAAGCCTCTAACACAAGTAATCCCTCCAAAGCCCAGCATCAGTCTACCTGGCCACTAGATGCTAGTGGCCAACCCATATTCGATCCCAGGATCATTAAACATCCCCGCTCAGCTGAGTGGGTCCCATCCGACCATATAGCGCAATTCTGAAGAAAATGTGGCTCCACAAGTCGCTTGAAAAGAAGATTTGGAATAAGCTGAGAGCAGAATGTCCACATCACAATACCCAGAGGTGGCACTCACACCTGAATTTGATCCTCTCCTGATCACCTAAGCAAGTTGGGTAAAGACCCCGCAAAGGCCTTGAACAGGGTCTAAAAGCAGTTCACGGCAATCTGCTTGACATCTCTGGCCCCATTATACAAATCTTTATACTTGCTGATAACAGCTCTAACAGACGGTACCTTGGATCCACATTTGGTAAGAGAATGGACACAGAGGGCCTTATGTTTACTTGGCAATGCTAATGTAGCCGTTTCAGCTGAACAACGCAAAGCCGTCTTAACCCCTTCCCGACCGCGGACGTATCAGGTACGTCTGGCAGAAAACAGTCCATAATGACCTTGGACGTACCTGGTACGTCTGCACCTATTTTGAGCTCTGGAAGCTCTGATAGTATAGCAGTGATGTACTGCATGTGATGAGTGCCTTGAGGGGTCCTGGCACTCAGTGCATATATAATAATATATATAACAAAATAAATATCAAATAAATAAAATGATCAATATTAACTCCCCCCCCCCTTTTTTTTCTAAAGGCAGTGAATCATGGGGCTTCTGGGGGCGTCCCTAGCATGCCGTATCATAAGGGGCAGGCTGGGGTCATCCAATCCCAGCTTGCCCCATTAGCAATTTCATCCCAAGTGTGTTCCCCATTTCTCTGATTAGTGTGGATCTGCCTCCCTCTCTTCACTTGTGTTTTAGTGAGAGAGGGAGAGAGATCTGTGCTTTAGCTAGAGAGATTTAGGTATTTATAGGTAGGGATTTGTAAAATCTTGAGACCCAAAGGCTCTTTTCCGAGCCATTAACCCCTGTCTTGCCAGTGATCACTATAATCACTGGCTCTTGCACAGCAGCACTTTTCTGCTGTTTGTGCCTTTTTTTTTTTAGGGGTTCATTTTTTTGTGATCTTATTTGAGACCCAAAAGCTCTTTTCAGAACGATTAACCCCTGTCCTGCCAGTGATCACTATACAGATCACATGCTCTTGCACAGCATCACTTATTTTGCTGTCTGTTCATTTTTTCAGGGGTTATTTTTTTTTTTTTTTGTGACAGGTCACTAAGTAAAGTAATTGTGATCATGGCACACGGGTCACGGAAGTCAACCCGCGCTGAGCAGTCATATGCCACCCTTGCGCTAGAGTCTGGCGCGTCTATGTCAGACTCTGACCCTGATTTTGACCCTGCCAGGTGCTCAGATACATCATCACTCGATACAGTGTCTACTGCTAGTGATGTATCTGGTGATGTTGTATCTGTGCCTGCTAGTCTCCCTGCCAGAAGGAGACGTGCTGCTCCAGCTGGCAGAACTGCTGAGGAGTGGGTAGTGCCTCATAACCAGAGGCCAGACATCCCATGCTTTACTGCAAATCCTGGCATTAATTTGGATGTCACAGGATTTAGCCCTCAGCAGTATATGGAGGTGTTTCTGGGCGATGATGTATTGGGGAACATTGTCGCCCAAACTAATTTATATGCCCATCAATTCCGAGCTACAAATCCGGACTCTTTTTTGGCAAAGCAGCAATGGGCCCCCATCGATGTGCCAGAATTTAAAAGATTCTGGGCATTGACTATGCTGATGGGCATCATAAAGAAGCCCTCCATCCGCTCCTACTGGAGCAGTAGCCCCATCTGCTCTACCCCCATTTACTCCCAATGTATGTCGAGGAAGAGGTAGGAAATGATTCTGCATTTCATGCACTTCAGCGACAACAGCCTGTGTCCCCCTAGGGAGCATCCCCAGTTTGACAGGCTGTATAAAATCCGCCCCCTGATTACCCACTTTGCTGCCAGGTTTGCAGAGGCTTATACACCTGGAAGGAATATATGCGTGGATGAATCCCTGATGAAGTATAAGGGAAGGCTGGGATTCAAGCAGTATGTTCCTTCCAAGCGCTCTAGGTATGGTGTAAAGATGTATAAGCTCTGTGATAGCGAGACTGGGTATACTCAGGCCTTCCGGGTGTACGAGGGAAAGGATAGCCACCTTGACCCTCCAGGTTGCCCAGAACATATGGAAACCAGTGGCAAGATTGTCTGGGACCTGATATTCCCCCTGATGAACAAAGGGTACCACTTGTATACTGACAATTTTTATACAAGTGTCCCTTTGTTCAAGCTACTGTACTGTTTTGATACAGTAGCTTGCGGCACAATTAAAAAGAACAGCACAGGTTTCCCAGGACAACTTGCACGCACCCGGCTACGGAGGGGGGAGACCTCAGCTCTGCGCCAAGAGGAGCTGTTGGCAGTTAAGTACAGAGGCAAGAAGGATGTGCACCTTCTTACATTTACCCCGTGCATGGGGGGCATGGGTGTCCTTAGGAGGCCTCGCAGAAAACAACCCGGGGTGTTTTCTTGCAATAACCAACAACGGGCTCTCCTAAATCGCAGTCAAAAAGCGGTGTGCGTGTGTAAAATTGAGGATTGAACAGTTACCTCCACACACGTTCTTCAACTTTTTTTATCTTTTGTCTGGCTAAAAAAAAGTTGCATCAAAGCACTCCACATACCTGCAATACCTCGGGGTGTCTACGTTTCAAGTATGTACCCTTTTGTGGCAATATATAAAACTGGGGTATGTGATAAGCCCCAAGCTAAAGATAGGCCTATCAGAAGACATACTCTCAATTTCAACTCAAATGGCAAGTCATACAATTGTAACCGTACCTTCCCAAAATCCTGGCAGACCTATGCATGGGGGGCATGGGTGTCCTTAGGAGGCCTCGCATAAAACAACCCGGGGTGTTTTCTTGCAATAACCAACAACGCGCTCTCCTAAATCACAGTCAAAAAGCGGTGTGCGTGTGTAAAATTGAGGATTGAACAGTTACCTCCCCACACGTTCTTCAACTACTGTGGGGTGTAAACTTTTCAAATATATGCACGCTCATGTCAAGAAAATACATTGGGATATCTGATAAGGCCCTCAAAAGGAAGATAGGCAAACAAGATATGTAAAATGTGAAAAACGCATATCAGACATTTTGCTTTGCACCCCCCAGTGAACCCAACAAACGTATGCATGGGTGGTATCGCTGTACTCGGGAGATGATGCCGAGTACATATTGGGGTGTCCTTTGGCAGTAACACCTAACAGGAGCTTAGACTCTATGCCCAAAGTAGAATGTGTGAGTGAAAAATAACACCACAAAAACGTTTGACAGAGACTGGTGGTAGAATTAGTGCATGTAAAGTGTTGAAATGCCACCATGTGAAATGCCCTAGGGTGTGTACTTTTCAAAAACATACAGTTTGACGGAGGTGAATTACATTGGCCGGCTTCAGACATGTTCCAACTGGGACATGGGTGCATGATGGCCAGCTGTGTTTTTTTTTTTTGTTTGTTTTTTATCATATTTTACTTTTTTTATTCTAGTAAATTATATGATATATAAAAATAATGGTATCTTTAGAATGAACATTTAATAGCGAGACAAATGGTATATAATATGTGTGGGTACAGTAAATGTGTAAGAGGCAAATTACATCTAAACACAACCACTGCAGAAATGTAAAAAGAGCCCTGGTCCTTAACGGTAATAAAATTGAAAAATGGCCTGGTCACTAAGGGGTTAAACAAGATTGACGCATAATTGGCAAATTTAAGTTCTAAAGAACTTGGTACAGAGGCTAATGGCCTATTGTTTGGTGATCAATTCATGAGAGATCTCAGCAGACATGTTTGTTTTTACCTCTCTTAATAAAGCTCAATCATCCCTGCAACAGACTGGGCTGCTCTCATCCTTTTTCTGGCATAGAGGCCGACCTACCGGCAGGACTGCCTTCACAAGCTATAGGCGTCATCCCACTGAACCTTGAAACTCGGGTGATACCCGCCCATATCACAGACAACTTCACAGACAGAGGATCTATCACAGCCATTTTACACTCAGAACTCTGCAATCTCAGGGTGCGATCAAACATTCTCCATTCACACCCAGGTTTCTCAGTCCAAAAGAAATCCAACAAATTTCGCCCTACACCAATTTAAGAAACTTAAATTAAAATGGAAAATTTTAAATGGAAGGCATACACATGCTTCGAGACCTTCTCCCGCTTCGATTTAAGAAACGATTTAGCTTAAACAGTTCCGGTGGCATTCTCCCACCGCCCCTTTCTACAATTCCTCTGGCAACAAGATCTCTGGCAACTCACTTGCCTCCTTTTTGGTCTCTCTTCCACCCCTTGCTGTTTCCCCAAGTTGATGAAACTAGTTAAGGCTCTTCTTCAGTCCCAAGGTATCAGATGAATAGTCTATCTAGAAGACATCCTAATTATGGCTCAAGAGCTCTTCACATTTCAAAAACATACAGAAATTACCAAATCTCTCCTTCAGAACTTCAAATTTGTAATGATTTCAATAAATCTTCTCTGATCCGATCTCAGACAATTTTTTCCCTGGGTCTTCAGATCTACTCCGTCCTTTTGTTTCTTCTACTCCTGTCTTCAAAGCTAAAATCCATCAAAAAGGTTTTTCGGAAGCTGCTGTCCCCTCAGCAAGTTTATCTTTGCGATTTAGCTCTAATCATAGGACTACTTTCAGTCTCCATTCAGTCATTTCCCCAGGCCCTTTACACTACAGCGCCATACAATGTCTAAAGACATATTATCTTCACAGATTCAGGTCATACGACCAACCAATTTTCTTACCGACAAGTTCTGACTAGAGCTAGATTGGTGGCTCCACAAGACCGAAGCTTGGAACGGGAAAGCTATATTCAGGTAGCAACCCAATTTTATCCTGGAGTCAGACACCAGCCTCCTGGGTTTGGGGGCTACCTGCTCCGACCTCTCCACAGGTGAACTCTGGACACAATCGGAACACACGTTGCACATCAATTGCCTCGAACTGATGGCAGCTTCCTTTGTGATTTACAGCTTCACCAAAGACGCCTACAACTGTCCTTTGGTTCTCAGAATGGACAACGTTTCCACTGTCTGAAAGTCAATTGTATAGGGGGTTCTCGATCAAAGCTCCTGTCAGACCTTACGAGAGAACTTTATCAGTTCTGTCTGGACAGGAACCTCTCCCTTTGAGCAGAATACCTTTCAGGACTGGATAATCTCGTGGCAGACTGGTTCTCCCGTCACTGGACACATGCCAGCGATTGGCACCTGTTTCCAGGCATTTTTCAATCATCTACATCTACTTTGCAGGCCTCGCACTCTGAACCAGTTTTCTTCCAGACTGAATCGTCAGGCCGATGCCGTTTTTCAGTTGGCTACCAGATCCGATGTCACAAGCTGTCAACGCATTCTTACAGTGACAGTGGCAACATTCGACAGTGGCTTATGCCTTTCTACCCTTTTTAATGGTCTCTTGAACTCTTTATCATCTCAGGGTTCTTGGGAGTCAAGATCCTCTTACTAACTCCTCTCTTGAGGGCCTAGCCTTTGTATCCCAATCTCCTAGAAATGTCTGCAGATTACCTTCTGCTTCTCCTGGTACCTCACAATCTCCTTCAAGATCCTTCAGGGGACTTCCATCATCTCACCATTCAAGGTAGTCTTCGACTCGTGGCCTGGACGATTTCAGGGGATCCTAGTATGTCTCAGGACTTTCTGACTCGTCTCGAGGACTCCTCTGGGATTCATGGGCCCCCGGAACTCGTAGAGCATACCTTTCAGCATGGCGTTTCTGGGTTAGCTGGTGTTTGGAAAGGGATATTGATCCCTTTTCAAACTACTTTGGTGAAAATTATGGACTTCCTATCTTCCCCTTTTGACAAAGGAAAGTCTTACCATACCATAAACATTCTTCATTCTGCTATTTTGGCAGCTCATATCCCGATTGACGCATTTCCGGTTGGGAAACATCCTTCTGTTTGCAGGTTGTTACAGGGTATGTCTTTCTCGACCCTCAGCTCCCTCAATACACCTAATTCTGGGATGTTTCTCAGGTTTTGTTATTCCTGGAAGCATTGCCTCCTAATTTGGAACTTTCCTTGCACCAACTCTCAACCAAACTTTGACTGCCACCATATTGCGTTCACCCTGAGTGTGTTAATGTTTCCTTTGTTGGTTGCACAAAGGTTCTTTCCACCTCCGTTTTTTTTTTTTTTTACCCTTACTTTCCGGATAGACCTTCTCTTTGTGTTGCTCGTTGCTTACAGCGATATGTCACTCTAATCTCCCCTCTTCGGGCTCAATTGGGACCTCTGTTTGTATTATATATTTGTCCTCATAACCCTGTGTATTGTCACATGATTACTCGTTGTATTAGATGATTTCTTGCAAGCATTGAAGCTTCTTTTGGTGCCCAGTCGGTGCATGTGCGTCTGTGTCCTCTACCTTGGTGCCCAGGAGGTCTCTTTCAGACGTTCTATCTTCTACGGATTGATCACGAGAATCCACTTTCCGTACCTTATATTTCCGAACTTGCATCTCATGTTTATTTCCATTTACTCTCCATGCGTTAAAACAGCAAATATGAAGCCTCCTGTCTTCAGTAAAGAAAGTAAAGCAAATATTCACCTCCTGTCTTTCAGAAAATTTAGATTATTTAGTCACTTAAACTAAAATAATCCCTAATTATATTTGGAGAAGTGTCCCTAAGAATGGTCAGTGGCTGTTCCAGGAAATAGTTATTGTAACGGACCGTTTCGTTTACCCGAGGTTAAAAACCGTTTAGGCGATATTCCCCTTTCCAGATGCACAGGCAGCTACTGTAAGCACCAATCTCATGAACTGCAAACTACACGAATTCTGGAAACAGCTGAACAGGAAAAACATACGAAAGGTTTACACTCCTGGCAGTCAGCATACAATCCAATTCCCCCAAAACGAGATGACACTTCGTTTTGAGGGTTAAGCAGAATCTGACAGTACTGGCACATATGTACATTTTCCGAATCAGCATACTCCAAATACAAATGTTTTAAAAATAAATTTAGTAGGCCGAGATTACCACGTGGTATGTGTACGTGCATATGCTGACGTATCGATCAGTTGGTTGCACGTGGCAAGATACGATCAGTAGTGTACGGAGCATGTGCAAGAATACCGGATGTAGTATTCCCCTCCTCCATTGTGCTGGACAAGCCATGCGGTCAAGCAGGAAGTTAATTCTTATTTGTAATGATTGGTCAAGAGAATGTGCGGGTGGAGCTTAATATGGGAGGAGTTATGTGCCTATATAAGGAGCCTGCACTATTGTCCGGGGCTCAGTGTCAGGGTACCTGAGGCCTCTACCTCTAAGGGAGGTAGAGACTTGGTGGTGTATCCGTCCAGGCGAGCTGTCTCCTCCGTTCCTCGCGGTTCATCCAGTCACTTAAACACCGGCCGCGAGGAATCCACGTCCTTTTCTAGCAGGACGCTCAATACGTGACGTCATGACGCTAGCACGAGCAATCTGTCACTCAAGTGTCCGATATCCAATCGGTACTTTTCAGAGGCGTGATTTCCATCCAGAACCAGGGTATTTAAGCTTACTCCTTACTTCAGCTCATTGCCCTGTCGTGGTTCTAGCTTGTCTAGTCACTCAGTGCTCTGGTATTCTAGTTTGCTCTTTTGGTTTTGACTCGGCTCGTTGTACTACCCTGTTTCTCTGTTATCCCTTGACCCGGCTTGTCTCTCGCTTATCTGTCTTCTCGTTCCCTCGACCTCGGCTTGCCTCTGACTATTCTTTACTCTCGGTACGTTAGTCCGGCCATTCTAAGGCCCGGTATACGTACCTTTCCACTCTTTGTACTCTGCGTGTTGGATCCCTGTCCCGATCCTGACATTACGACAGGGCCAATGGATCCTGCAGGTACAAACAGTCAGCTTGGTTCTTCGGATCCCAGGTTTGACGCCATGGAACATAGGATGGATCAGATGGCTTTGGCACTACAGGCACTTTTGTCTCGTGCTAGTAATCCACCTGAGGAGACACGTACTCCTTCTATCTCTCCTGCAGTCTCAGGTCTAGAGGTAGCCACTGTAGGTGCTTCTTCCCGTATTACCCCACCAGTACGTTATGGCGGGTCACCGGAGAAGTGTCGTGGCTTTCTAAACCAGATTAGCATCCATTTCGAACTACAACCCCGCTCTTATCCTACAGATAGAGCAAAGGTTGGATTTATTATTACTCTGCTCATTGAAAAAGCTTTGAGATGGGCCAATCCTTTATGGGAGAATGATAATCCACTCGTCTATAATTATAATGCCTTTGTAGCTGCGTTTAGAAGAACTTTTGACCCTCCTGGCAGAAAGGTCAATGCAGCTAGATTAATGTTGCGCCTTAAACAGGAAAATCGAACACTTGTGGATTATGCACTAGAGTTCAGATCCTTGGCGGCAGAAGTTAAGTGGAACGAACAGGCTTATATAGATGTGTTTCTGAATGGGTTATCAGATGTAATTCTTGACGAGGTCGCTACTAGAGAACTCCCTGAAAATTTGGAGGATTTAATTTCTTTTATATCTCGTATTGATGAACGCTTAAGAGAGAGGCAGAACACTCGAGATAGGACCCGTAGACCCTCCTTTAAACTAGCGCCTACCTTTCAAATATCTGAGTTCGAAGACTTACGTATTCCTGAACCTATGCAGATAGGCAGTACTCATCTCACTGAAAGGGAGAGACAGTACAGGAGAAGGGAGGGTTTATGTATGTATTGTGGAGTCAGGGGTCATTTACGCCTAAATTGTCCCAATCTTTCGGGAAACGCTCGCACCTAAGTTCCTCTAGAGGGCAGGCCTTGGGTGTTTCTACTTTGTCCTCTATTCACAACTACAAGGAGCTCAGGCTTGTGTTACCCGTTTCTTTAAAGTGGGAGAAGGGAGTAGTTAAGACTATGGCACTAATCGATTCTGGAGCTGCTGAGAGCTTTATAGATCAGGGTTTTGCTGCCAAGCATGCTATTCCATCCCAGTTAAAAGAGACACCTCTGGCTGTTGAGGCCATCGATGGTAGACCGTTACTTGAGCCTGTTATTTTTCATGAGACCATACCGATTAACTTGACTGTTGGCATCTTGCATAAAGAGGATATATCCTTGATGCTCATTTCTTCTCCGTCTATTCCCATAGTTCTGGGGTACTCCTGGCTGAGGAGACACAACCCTATTATTAATTGGGAATCAGGGGAGATAGTTTCATGGGGAGAGAATTGTCAAGAAAAATGCTTGCGGAAGGTCTTACCTCTTGGATTAACTAATACATCGAATACCTCTGACAATCCTACAGAGACACAAATTCCGCCTCAGTATCTAGATTTAAAGGCAGTATTTGACAAAAAGAAGGCCGATACCTTACCCCCACACAGGTCCTTTGATTGCAAAATTAACCTACTCCCTGGTACCATGCCTCCCAGAGGTCATGTATACCCATTATCTATAAAGGAGAACTCAGTCCTAGAGGAATATATTCACGAGAATTTAGACAAGGGATTCATCAGGAGGTCCTCCTCCCCTGCCGGGGCTGGATTTTTTTTTGTTAAAAAGAAAGATGGTTCTTTGAGACCTTGTATTGACTATCGAGGTCTGAATAAGATAACCATTAAAAATGCCTACCCGATTCCCTTGATCACCGAACTCTTCGATCGTTTGAAGGGCTCTACAATTTTCACCAAGTTAGACCTCAGAGGGGCATATAACTTGGTGAGAATCCAGCAGGGACATGAGTGGATGACGGCATTCAATACTCGATATGGCCACTATGAATATACCGTCATGCCTTTTGGGTTATGCAATGCACCAGCAGTATTCCAAGATCTGATTAATGAGGTTCTTAGGGAATTTCAGCAAGAGTGCGTCATTGTATACCTAGATGATATACTCATTCATTCTAGTGACATTGAGATTCATCACAAACAAGTCAGGAAGGTTTTGCACAAGCTTCTCCAGCATGGCTTGTACTGCAAGTTGGAGAAATGTAGCTTTGATCAAACCCAGGTAACCTTTCTCGGCTATGTGATCTCTGGGGAGGGATTTAAGATGGATCTGGATAAGCTCCAATCCATTCTAGAGTGGCCTTTACCCACAGGTCTTAAAGCCATACAGAGATTTATTGGTTTTTCCAATTATTATAGGCGCTTTATTAAGGGCTATTCTTCCATTATTGCACCTATCACTAACATGACCAAACAGGGGGCTGACACTAAGAATTGGACTACTGAAGCTCTCCTTGCGTTCAAGACTCTCAAGGAGCTTTTCGCTTCCGCTCCAATTTTAGTTCACCCTGACACTTCTCTGCCATTTTTGCTCGAGGTAGACGCATCAGAGACTGGTTTAGGTGCTGTTCTATCTCAAAGGTTGGGTGTTGATAAACCATTACATCCATGTGGATTTTTCTCTAAAAAATTGACCGGTACTGAAAGCAGGTATGACATTGGTGACAGAGAATTACTAGCGGTTATCAAGGCTTTGAAAGAATGGAGACATTTATTGGAAGGTACATTACATCCTGTTACCATCCTGACAGACCACAAAAACTTGTCTTATATCGGAGAGGCCAAGCGTCTATCCTCCAGGCAGGCTCGTTGGTCGTTGTTTCTTACCCATTTCAATTACGTTCTGACTTACAGACCTGGGTCAAAGAATTCTAAAGCCGATGCGCTATCTCGCCAATATGAACCCTCTGCTTCAGTAGAACCACTTTTGTCTTCCATTGTACCCAAATGCAATATTATTGCTAATACCAGTCTCAAAATTCATTCCCCGCTACTCGACCAGATCTTGAAGTCACAACATCTAGCTCCCGGAAACACTCCTGAGGGAAGAAACTTTGTTCCTCCTGAACTGCAACTGGAGCTCTTACAATGTTTTCATGAAAGTAAAATAGCTGGTCATCCTGGTATTCGCAAGACGTACTCTCTGATATCCAAGGATTTCTGGTGGCCTTCACTTCGTAAGGATATTGAGGAGTTCGTCGCAGCTTGTGAGACTTGTGCCAAGACTAAACTATCTCATGCATCCCCATGTGGCCTGTTACACCCCTTGGACATTCCTGAGAAACCTTGGTCCTGTTTGTCCATTGACTTTATCGTTGATTTGCCTGCTTCCAAAAGACAGACTGTTATTCTCACGGTGGTGGATAGATTTACCAAGATGGCCCATTTCGTGCCATTACCTAAACTTCCGACTTCCCCTGAATTGGCGGAGATTTTTGCGAGAGAAGTTTTTCGCCTACATGGGATCCCTTCAGAGATTGTTTCTGATAGAGGTTCTCAATTTGTCTCACGTTTCTGGAGATCCTTTTGTTCTCAAATGGGCATCAAATTGAACTTTTCCTCTGCCTATCACCCTCAGTCTAACGGAGCTGCTGAACGTACTAATCAAAAGATCGAACAGTATCTGCGTTGCTTTGTTTCCGAACACCAGGACGATTGGGTCGGTCTGATTCCTTGGGCGGAGTTCGCACACAATAACCTTGTTTGCGATTCAACTCGCTCTAGCCCTTTCTTCATGAACTATGGCTTTCATCCTTCGATTTTTCCTTCGGTTTCCTCTTCTCAGGGGATACCGTCGGTTGATGATCATGTCGCCAACCTGAAGAAATTATGGGATCAAACTCGACAAATTCTATTACATAGTTCCTCGCTGTTCAAGAAACACGCTGACAAACATAGAAGAGCGGCTCCTGTTTTTGTTCCTGGGGATAGGGTATGGTTGAGTACTAAGAATATTCGCCTAAAAGTTCCGTCCATGAAATTTGCTCCTCGTTACATAGGTCCTTACAGGGTTCTCACTCGTATCAATCCGGTTGCGTATCGCCTTGCTCTGCCACCTGCCTTACGCATTCCTAACTCTTTTCATGTCTCCTTGTTGAAACCCCTCATTTGCAACAAATTCTCCTCTAAGGTCTCCTCGCCTCGTCCTGTTCAGGTGGAGGGTCGGGAGGAGTACGAGGTCAGCTCCATCATTGACTCCAGAATTTCAAGGGGAAAATTGCAATATCTGGTCAACTGGAGGGGATATGGTCCTGAGGAGAGGAGTTGGGTACCTCAGGAGGACGTCCATGCTTCTCGCCTTCGCAGAGCATTTCACCTTCGCTTCCCATCTCGCCCCGGTTCATTCCGCCCGGTGGGCGTATCTGAGAGGGGGGGTACTGTCAGGGTACCTGAGGCCTCTACCTCTAAGGGAGGTAGAGACTTGGTGGTGTATCCGTCCAGGCGAGCTGTCTCCTCCGTTCCTCGCGGTTCATCCAGTCACTTAAACACCGGCCGCGAGGAATCCACGTCCTTTTCTAGCAGGACGCTCAATACGTGACGTCATGACGCTAGCACGAGCAATCTGTCACTCAAGTGTCCGATATCCAATCGGTACTTTTCAGAGGCGTGATTTCCATCCAGAACCAGGGTATTTAAGCTTACTCCTTACTTCAGCTCATTGCCCTGTCGTGGTTCTAGCTTGTCTAGTCACTCAGTGCTCTGGTATTCTAGTTTGCTCTTTTGGTTTTGACTCGGCTCGTTGTACTACCCTGTTTCTCTGTTATCCCTTGACCCGGCTTGTCTCTCGCTTATCTGTCTTCTCGTTCCCTCGACCTCGGCTTGCCTCTGACTATTCTTTACTCTCGGTACGTTAGTCCGGCCATTCTAAGGCCCGGTATACGTACCTTTCCACTCTTTGTACTCTGCGTGTTGGATCCCTGTCCCGATCCTGACACTCAGAACTTGTTGTATTTTGGTGACATTAGTCCCTCTGAGTCCCGATCGGTGATCCGAATAAAGAATCTCTTCCTTCCTGAAGAAACCTGTGTCCATCTCTCTGTGCTTGGCTTCCGTCAGTTTCTCCGGTATCATTTGGTGCATTGGCCGGGAAGCTCATCGTTCAACGGTAGCTGAGAGGCAGAGGCGTGAGACGGTCTATCTTTGCCCACGTTCTCTACGGCTGCACCCCTGAACTTCTGCGTGGACCTCCCTTCGTCTCGGCGCCACTGGTCTGTTGTCCAGGAGATCATCGGCCTCTATGTAGGAAGTGCTGGGGTGTCCCCGTCGATGAGTGTGAACTCAGGTTCAGGAACGAGGAGGTAAGACGACCGCTGTTTTAGACGGCGGACCCACTAGGGGTATACCGATTGTGCGGTAGGCCCATAAGGGGTTAAATCTGTGTATGGAATCTGCCCCCTCTGTCGGAGGGAAGGAGCGAAGGCGCACCGCTCAATCGAACGCTCTTTAGTAAGACCGTTTGATTTGGTTTGGAGTCAGGCGGGGTTCTGTGTAAATAGCCCTAGCCGGACACCGGTGTCTTGTCTAGACTAGCGTTCTAGGGTGTACAATTTGTTCGCTAGGTCGGAGGGACCGGGAGACTAAGCGGCGTCTGTGTAAATTCGGTCCGCTAGATCTCAACCTATCTTGGCTAAGTGGGAAGGCGTGTAAATTTGGAACCCACTAGACTTTTGATAGAGTAGAAAGACTAAAAGGGTTCTGTTGTAAATTCCGCCCTCTAGTTCGCTATATGTGGTGCTTGGGCAGTGTGGCTAACCAAAACGGATGTAGATAGTTTTAGGTAGTCCATTCAAGGTACTGGCCAATAGTTTAGTTGGGATTGTATATGTGTTAAAGATTGTTAGTAACGTGTATATCTTGTTAGATAGCGCGAGCTCAGCCGTCTAGCGAGAGTGTTAATAGTGTGTTGCTGTATCATAGTGCACGGTACCATAACCCTGTATATTTACTGACACTGTATATAAGTACTAATCATTGTCGTCTATTGCATGTCTAACATCATAACCACTAATAATTGTATTGTGACCTTAAATTGTACTTTGACCTATGCTAACCGTACTGTAACTGCTGTTTGTAAAAGACGATGTTACTGGGGTGTGTTATAGACGGGTAATTCATATATAGAGAATTATAGCGTGGGTGACTGTATAGTTTCGCCAAAGGGCATAATATCGATTACTTAGTGACTGGTGTAACAGCTGTGTATGTACGGGAATTCCCTGAGTGTTTATTGTGTTATTGTGTACGTTTCACTTGGTAACTGTACCACGTGGTGCTGTTGCCGAAGGAACGGGTGTGACTGTTGAATAGAGCGTGTGTATAGTATTCGTTGTCAACGACGCTCCATTGATAAGTATGGGCGCGTCGGAGTCGACGATTTTGGATCCCTTAGGTTGCATGATAAAGAATTTCAAAAAGGGATTTACAACATGTGATTTTGGGGTTAAAATGTCTCCTGTACGTTTGGTCACTTTGTGCACTAGGGAGTGGCCTACTTTGGTTGCCGCATGGCCGCCACGTGGCAGTTTAGATCCAAATCTGGTACAGCGTGTACACGTGGCTGTATCAGGTAGGCCTGAACTTTACGGACAGTTTCCATACATTGATTGTTGGAGGAAGGCCGTAAACGACTCGCCAAGATGGGTCCGAATATGCCACGAGGAGCAATGTCGCCTCATGGTGGCCAGGACTCGTTTGTCCACTAGGGCCATGGTTACGCCCATTTTGGACACGCCCCCTGAGTCCGATATCCCTATGCCGCCCCCTTACTTCCCTGCAAGGGGAAGTGATACAAGTACAGGAAGTTCCAAACCCCCTCCCCCAATGTCCCCATCTGCTTCCTCCTCCAGTTCAGAATCCACCCCCCACCATACTAAACCTCCCCTTCCGGAACCAACCCCCGTTAAACCCAATTATCCTGATTTGGCGCCACTTCAAGCTTCCGGTCAGGCTTCTTCTAGCCCGGCTCGGAATATTCTATTCACCGGCCTTCCCCTCAATAGAGCCTCTACATCCCCACGTCTTATTACCCCCCGACCGGAACCCATAACCGACGCCCTTCCACTTAGCCCTGTACTAAAGCGACAACTGACCGGTACCCAACAACCTAAACATTACCAGATGCCTCTTCGTTTAAATCCTGGGCCAGCATACCTTAATGATGTAGGTCAGATGGTGTATGCTGACCCAGTCTTCATATATGTCCCATTCACGACTACCGATCTCTTGAATTGGAAGACCCACAATTCCTCGTATACTGAGAAACCACAAGCTATGACCGATCTGTTCACCTCGATAGTTCAGACACATAATCTGACATGGGCTGATTGCCAGCAATTATTAATGACATTGTTCAATAATGAGGAAAGGACTAGGATTAACCAAGCGGCCATTAAAGCGCTAGAGGAAGAAGCTCGCACTTTAAACCAAGCCAATCCAGCAGCCTGGGCCGCAACACATTATCCTAATACCGATCCTGACTGGAATGTTAATGGCGCAGACATGCGTTGTCTAAAGACCAGGGGCGGGCTGGGCCGGGGGGCAGGGAGGCAATTGCCCCCCAGGCCGCCCTAAGTAATTAGAAAAATGGCCACTGCAGGGCCGGTCCTGGGCGCCAGGAGGAGGGGGTGCCGCGCGGAGCAGGCTGATAGCCTGTCACAGAGAGCCCAGCAGGTGGCCAGCTGGCCACTTACGGTGCCCCAGTAGCAAGGCAGAGTAGGCACCTGCTTGTCCCAGATGGCAGGTGCCTACTCTGCAGCAATATACCGGCCGGGTGAGGAAGGAGGCATGCAGCAGCGAGGGAGCTCTGCTGATGACCTTCCTGCTCCCTCGCGCGCCCTCTCTGGTGATGTCGGGAGCCGGAATATGACGTCATTCCGGCCCCGCATCACTAAACTGCGCGAGGGAGCAGAGAGGAGCAGGAATATCATGGAGGAAGTCACTGGACCCCAGGGAAAGGACCCAGAGCACTCCTAAAGGTAGGAGCAACAAGAAATAAAATAAATTTGTGTGTGTGTGTCTGAAAGTAAGTGTGTGTGTGTCTGTAAGTGTGTGTGTGTGTGTCTGGAAGCGTGTGTGTGTGTCTGTAAGTGTGTGTGTGTGTCTGGAAGCGTGTGTGTGTGTCTGTAAGTGTGTGTGTGTGTGTCAGGAAGTGTAAGAGTGTGTGTGTGTGTGTGTCTGGAAGTGTTTGTGTGTGTCTGTAAGTGTGTGTGTGTGTGTCAGGAAGTGTAAGAGTGTGTGTGTGTGTCTGAGTGTGTGTGTGTGTCTGGAAGTGTGTGTGTGTCTGGAAGTGTGCGTGTGTGTGCGTGTGTGTGTGTGTAAGTGTGTGTGTGTGTGTGTCTGGAAGTGTGTGTGTCAGGAAGTGTAAGTGTGTGTGTGTGTGTGTGTCTGGAAGTGTGCGTGTGTGTGTGTGTGTCTCTGTCTGGAAGTGTGTGTGTGTGTCTGGAAGTGTGTGTGCGTGTGTGTGTGTCTGGAAGTGTGTGTGTGTGTAAGTGTGTGTGTGTGTGTGTAAGTGTGCGTGTGTGTGTCTGGAAGTGTGTGTGTGTGTGTGTCTGGAAGTGTGTGTGTCAGGAAGTGTAAGTGTGTGTGTGTGTGTCTGGAAGTGTGCGTGTGTGTGTGTGTGTGTGTGTGTGTCTGGAAGTGTGTGTGTGTGTGTGTGTGTGTGTGTCTGGAAGTGTGTGTGTGGAAGTGTGTGTGTGTCTGGAAGTGTGTGTGTCTGGAAGTGTGTGTGTGTGTGTGTCTGGAAGTGTGTGTGTGTGTGTGTCTGGAAGTGTGTGTGTGTGTGTGGAAGTGTGTGTGTGGAAGTGTGTGTGTGTCTGGAAGTGTTTGTGTGTGTCTGTCAGGGACGTCTTTCCGCATGGGGCCCTACCGCGCTGCCCAGCATGCCTGGCCGACAGGGGAGATCCTTTGATCTCCCCTGCCAGCCAACGGAGAGGTGGCCTTGTTTTCTGGCCTTGTGCCGATGAGGGAGATCTCAATTCAATCGGGGAGAGAGGAAGCTGCCTAGGACCCAGGGCTGCAGGAGAGGCCGACCTGTAAGGCAGATCGTTCCTCCCGCAAGCAGGCTGTGTGGAGCGTTGCAGCGCATTACCATTGCAATGCTCCACACAGCATTCTGCGCGCAGTAGGACAGGAGATAGCCTGCAGCCAGACAAGCTGCAGGCTGTACAGAATTCACAACTGGACCACCAGGGCTGGCTGTGTCCCAGCCTCTTTCACCAAAGGTAAGAAGAAGGGTGGGGGGGACATATAGATTTTATTTAATGTATAGTAGTATTAAAAAACAAAAAATATTTGCTACCTGCACCCCTCAAACACACACACAGCACCCAACACACATATAGCACTCCACTCACACGCAGCACCCCACTCACATAGCACTCCACACACACACACACAGCACCCCACTCACATAGCACTCCACACACACACAGAGAACCCCACACTCACATAGCATTCCACACACACACAGCACCCCACACACACCGCACCCATACACACAAACACATACACTGCACCCCTCACTGTTGTGTGTGTGTATTCAGCCGTCTGTGTATGTATTCAGCCGTCTGTGTGTATGTTTGTATTCAGCGGACTGTGTATGTATTCAGCACTCTCTATGTGTACTCAGCAGTCTGTGTGTGTGTGTGTGTGTGTCTATTCGTCAGTCTGTATGCGTGTATTCATCAGTCGTCGTGTGTATGCATTCAGCAGTCGGTGTGTGACTGCATTCGGCAGTCTGTGTGTATGTATTGAATGTATGCATTGCATTTGTTGGAGGTACTTCTAAATATAATCTTCGTTGTATCTATAATTTAAATTTTTATTCCTGTAAGTTGTGTAGGCAGGGCCCCAGTGCACTGCTTTGCCCGGGGACCCATAATGTTGTTAAGATGGCACTGGTGTCTGTCAGTGTGTGTGTGTGTCAGCAAGTGTGTCTGTCAAGTAAGTGTCTGTCAGTGAATGTGTGTGTGTGTGTCTGCCTGTCAGTGTGTGTGTGTATGTGTCTGCCTGTCAGTGAGTGTTTGTCAGGGTTTGTGTGTGTATGTTATTGAGAGTGAGGGCCAGTGTGTCTGTCAGCAGGGCCAGCCTTTGAGGTATGCAAGCTGTGGGGTCATGTAGGGCGCAATAACAACAGAGGCGCCCGGCGGCCAACACAGCTCACAAGTTTTGGACACCAGCATATTTAATTTAAACGATTCCCTGGTGGTCCATTGGTGCGCACCAGCAGTAGGTGCAGTCAGATCATATCCCTTGTGGTTCCGGTGCTCAGTTAGTGAGTCAGGGCACAGGCTCAGAGATTCTCAGCCTGCGCTCTAACAACATTGAAAGTCGGAGCCGCAAAGGAGTGGGTATGGCAAAGATCTACTAATTAGCATAATATCAATATCCGTTATAAAACCAGGAAAAGGTGGCCATGGATGGTGAGCTAATTCAGGGGTGCAATGGGCCACTTGACTGGATTTGCCCCCCAGGCCTGAGGCTGCCAGCCCTCCCCTGCTAAAGACCTATAGAGACGCTATAATTACTGGCATGAAAGCCGGAGGGAGAAAAGCCATAAGCATGTCGAAGACAGTTGAGGTGATTCAGAAAAGTGATGAAGCGCCCTGTGTCTTTTATGACCGATTATTGGAGGCATACCGCTTGTATACCCCCTTTAATCCGGAAGACACCGAAAATTCCCGAATGGTAAACTCTGCCTTTGTCAGCCAAGCCTACGGGGATATTAAGCGCAAGCTACAGAAGTTAGAAGGGTTTGCAGGTATGTCCATCACCCAACTAATGGAGGTAGCAAATAAGGTGTACATGAATAGGGAATCAGAAAGTAAGAAAGAGGAAGAGCGCAAGATGCGTAAAAAGGCTGATATGCTAGCGGTAGCGATCGCTGGCGTAGATAGACGGGGCCCAGATAGAGGCGATAGTAGGTGGAATAGGGAGCCCCTGAGTAGGAATCAGTGCGCGTAATGCAGAGAAGAAGGGCACTGGAGAAGCGAGTGTCCGAAAAGAGAGCAGTACGAGAGAGACCCACCCAGGGCAGGATATGGAAACTTTAGAGGCAGAGCGAGAGGTAGAGGAGGCCCCGGAGGGAGCAATGGTAATAGAGGAAGTAATGGTAACAGAGGAAGTGTAAGAGCAGATAGGTATTATCCCGCAGCGCAAAGGTCCCGCGATAGAGGATAGGGACTTTGTAGGATTGGCTGACACGGTCATGGAGGACTATTGATACCGACCGGGCTCCATCCCCCTTGGTCGAGCGGAGCCTATGGTCGATGTATCAATAGGGGGAAAAAGGAGTGCATTCATGATTTACACTGGTGCTGAACATTCGGTGGTGACTAACCTAGTTGCTCCTCCATCTGGAAGAACTATTACTGTAATAGGAGCAACTGGAAGAAGTGCTGCAAAACCGGTTCTTAAAAGTCGACTCTGTACATTGGGAGGCCACGTAGTAAAACATCAATTCCTTTACATGCCTGAATGTCCAGTCCAATTGCTGGGACGTGATTTGCTATCCAAATTACAAGCGCAGATTACGTTCCTACCAAACGGAACAACTGTCATGCCTTAACTATGGTATCCTCTTACTTCCTGGTTCCACGGAGCCTAGCCACACCCCTTTATGACACGGTCTGCCTATTTAATCTGACTGCACCAGCTGATCAGGGCTGGATTATTGAACTACGTTCCTTACTCACAACCCGGCTACAACTTCGTTGTGAAAGCCTCTGCTACCAGACCGGACTGAAAGACTCTGCAAAGTTCCCTTCACCTCTCCTCCTCCACGACTAAAGATTAAACACTCTTCATACGCCTCTGAGGAGATCTCGGGAACCAGTGTTCTATATGCCGGAAGCTAAGTAAAACCTCTGTGATAAGCGTTGCATCTAAAAGCTGTTATTACCAGTCTCCAAAAGTCCTTCGGTAAAAACAATCCCGTTACAGCTAACTTCAACTCATACTTCATATCAGTTATCTGCATCTGTCTTGCTTCAGTTAAAGTATGGAACAGCTATTGTAATTACTTATCACCTAAACCGTTAACTCTACTAAGAGACTCCTTATTGATTCAGTGTCTGCAATTTACTATCGTTTACTCCTTAAAGCTACAGTGCCTGTAATTGTGGACTTCAGTTATCGTTTACTACTTAAAGCTACAGTGCCTGTAACTGTGGACTTCAGTTATCATTTACTACTTAAAGCTACAGTACCTGTAAATTGGAATTAAAGTCTTTACCTTTTACTTTCTTTAATAAATATTCAAACTATACGAAATCTGCAGTTGTGTTCCTTCATAACAAATGTTTAGACGTGACAACAACATCCTTAAGGTTTGATGGACCTTCAGGTATTATGACATTATCCATAGCAAAGGAAGAAGAGTGGCGACTTTATACAGCGTTGACTAACCAAAACCCTAGGAGTGATGAATCCTTATTCAACATACCAGGAGTTTGGGCAGAGAACAACCCACCAGGACTGGCCCGCAATATTCCACCTATTAAGATCGAACTAAAACTTGGGGTTTATCCAGTAAGCCTACGACAATATCACATCCCGCAGAAGGCTAAGAAAAACATTCAATCTTATCTGGATAAGTTCATACGGTATGGTATCCTAAAATTCTGTACTTCCCCCTGGAACACCCCACTGCTGCCTGTTCAAAAGCCCGGTACAGATGAGTATCGCCCTGTGCAGGACTTGAGAGCAGTCAATGATGCGGTTGTTAGTATACACCCAGTTGTGCCCAATCCATATAACCTGCTTGCTTTAATTCCGGGCGGGGCTACCTATTTTACAGTCTTAGACCTCAAAGATGCCTTCTTTTGCCTCCGAATTGACGCAGAAAGCCAATGTATCTTCGCTTTCCAATGGGAAAATGCCGTAACGGGCTCAAAACGCCAGATGACTTGGACAAGACTGCCCCAAGGGTTTAAAAATTCACCTACCCTATTCGGTTCAGCTCTAAGTCAAGATCTACTGGATTTCGAGTCCACCCCAGGAGAGTGTGTATTATTACAATATGTAGACGACTTGTTGATAGCAGCAGTTACAAAGGAAATATGTCAGCAAGCAACACACGATCTACTACACATTCTCTGGAAGGCAGGATACAAGGTGTCTAGAAAGAAGGCTCAGTTGTGTCTGCCAACTGTCAAATATCTGGGATTCCATATCTCTGAAGGTCAAAGAATTATGGGGCCAGAGAGAAAAGAAGCTGTGTGCCAAATACCAACACCCAAGAATAGAAGACAAGTGCGAGAATTCTTGGGGGCAGCAGGCTTCTGTAGGATATGGATTCCCAGTTACGCGATATTGGCAAAACCTCTGTATGCAGCTATCAAAGGTACAGAGCACGACCCCTTCTTATGGACTCAAGAACAACAGACGGCATTTGAAGATGTGAAAAAGGCTTTGATGAGTGCCCCAGCATTAGGTCTGCCTGATCACACACAACCATTCTACCTGTATGTACACGAGCAAAGAAGAATGGCAGTGGGAGTATTGACACAGTACTTGGGATCATGGCAAAGACCTGTTGCCTATATGTCTAAGCAATTGGATGCAGTGGCCAGCGGACTTCCACCTTGTCTAAGAGCCGTAGCTGCAGCCGCCCTGCTGGTAGCTGAAGCCGATAAACTCACTCTGGGTCAAGAACTTTATGTACGAGTTCCACATGCAGTACAGACGTTGTTGGATTACAAAGGAAATCATTGGTTTAGCAACAGCCGTATGACCAAGTATCAAGCAATGTTGTGTGAAAACCCAAGAGTGCATTTAGAGACTGTTAATACCTTAAATCCAGCTACCCTTTTGCCACAACCTACTGAAAGTCAACATGATTGTTTGGAAGTGATGGATGAAGTATTTTCAAGTAGACCAGATCTTCGTGATTTTCCTATCCAGAACCCCGATGTTCAATATTACACCGACGGCAGTAGTTATGTGAAAGAAGGGATTCGCTATGCAGGATATGCAGTGACAACAATAGACAAGGTGATAGAAGCTCGGCCACTGACAAAAGGAACATCAGCACAAAAAGCAGAATTAATAGCACTGACACGAGCGTTACAATTGGCTGAAGGTTTAAGAGTGAACATCTACACGCACTCCAAGTATGCGTTTTTAACCACTCATGCCCACGGAGCTTTGTATAAAGAAAGAGGACTATTGAATTCAGAAGGCAAAGAAATCAAGTACGCAGCTGAAATCCTACAACTATTGGAAGCAGTGTGGGAACCGAAGGAAGTCGGTATTATACATTGTCGAGCGCATCTGAGAGGAGATGGTGATGTAACCAAAGGAAACCGGATGGCAGATAATGCAGCTAAGCGTGCCGCTGAATCAGAAAGACAGGAATATGTGGAGCATATAGCTGCTCTCATACCAACCCCACTGTCTCAATGGACTCCGGTTTATACAGCTCAAGAAGAGGAGTGGTTAAAGACTGAACCTGGAAAGTATTTGGAGAACAAATGGTATCAGTTAGAAGATGGGAGAATAGTTATTCCAGCATCACTAGCGGTAGAAATTGTCCAAAATTATCACAACGGGACACATTCTGGGAGAGACAGTACAGAAGAATCTCTCAGAAAACATTTCTACATACCAAGATTGTCCAACTTAACTCAAGCCATTGTACGACGATGTGTAACGTGTGCTAAGAATAATGCAAGGCAAGGACCAGTAAAGCCACCAGGAGTTCAGTTTATGGGGGGACTCCCCATGTCCGATCTACAAATTGACTATACAGTAATGCCTAAATCTGGTGGACATCGCTACCTACTAGTAGTTGTGTGCACCTATTCAGGCTGGGTAGAAGCATGTCCTACTCGTAAAGAGAAAGCAGGAGAAGTTGTGAGATTCCTGTTACGAGAAATAATACCCCGATATGGACTACCCTGCTCTATAGGATCGGACAATGGTCCAGCTTTTGTTCATCAATGCCTACAACAACTGACTCATATGCTCGGTATAAAGTGGAGGCTTCATACGGCATATAGACCTCAGAGTTCTGGTAAAATAGAGAGAATGAATAGAACTATTAAGAACCAGTTGCCAAAAATGTGTCAGGAAACCCAACTTAAGTGGAACGTTCTTTTGCCCATAGCTCTATTGCGAATCCGCAGTACACCTACCAGAAGGATGGGTCTCTCTCCTTTTGAAATCATGTATGGGCGACCACCTCCCGTACTTGGTAACTTAAGGGGGGATTTGAGTCAGTTGGGAGAAGGAATTACTCGGCAGCAGGTTGTAGAGTTGGGTAAGACTATGGAGGAGGTACAGAAATGGGTACAAGATAGATTAACTGTGAATATTTATCCCCCAGTTCATAGTTACCACCCAGGAGACCAAGTGTGGATTAAAGAGTGGAATAATGTACCGTTAGGGCCCAAGTGGAGAGGTCCTTATGTTGTTCTTTTGTCTACCCCTACAGCGATAAAAGTGGCAGAAGTGACTCCGTGGATACATCACTCCAGGGTTAAACCAGCAGCGGTCGATTCTTGGCAAGCTACAGCAGATCCAGAGAATCCCTGCAAGATCCGGTTAAAGCGCACGACTCAGTCGGAGTGACAAGGAACCTTGTGGATTATAAATTTTATTGTTTCAGAGATTGGTGAGTGAGTGAGAAGGCCATAATAAAGCCTGTCCGCTCACCAACGAGTGAATTAAAAGTCAGGAAAAGTCTCGAAGAGACCCCTGTGAAGACGAGCAGAACTCCATTCCCTGCAGCCCTTACATCCTGGAAGCTGAGGTGCCATCGCACGGACGAAGACTGAGGATGCCGACGAAAGATGTGCTTATGATAATGTGTATTTATATGTCTTTTTATATTCAGGAAGGTAGAGGTACCGACACTCCTAGCTGTGAGGTATGCATTAAGACTACAAGAACAGGTAACCATATTTCCCAGACCCTAATTTGGCATTCGCAATACGAGTGTAAAGGAGATGTATCAAGGTGTAGATACTTAAATATAGAGTATAGTGTGTGCCATTTAGGAGTAGGAGAACCTAAGTGCTTCAGTCCAGAGTATCAACCCTGTACCATTTGGTTGAATCTCAGGAATGGAGATCCTCAGGGGACCCTAATTAATAAAACGGTATTAGAATCCGTACATTCTTCGAGTGTTCTGCTATTCGATGCATGTAAGGCGATATCAAGTGGTAGGAAGCCGTGGAATGTATGTGGGGATCTTAGATGGGAGAGAACGTATGGGTCTAATGATAAATATATTTGTCCCAGCAGTAAAAATAAGTATGTGAGTCCTAGATGCCCAAATAGAGATTAAAACTTTTGCCCATATTGGTCTTGTGTGGGGTGGGCAACTTGGGGACAGACAGCAGACAAGGACATGATTGGGACTAAGTTGCCTACCAATCCATACTGTAAGTCTATGGAATGCAATCCAGTCCATATTCTTATAAATAATCCGGACCAATTCTTAGATAGATATGGTAATTTATTTGGGTTTCAAATATACGGGACGGGTTTAGACCCTGGGACAGTATTGTTTATAGGGATAGAGACCGATACGGTAACCTCCCAGACTCATCAGGTATACCATTCCTTCTATGAAGAAATGAGTATAGACAATAAGATCCCCCATAATGCTAAAAACCTGTTCATTGATTTAGCCGAAAGTATTGCCGGTAGTCTTAATGTTACCAACTGCTATGTGTGTGGAGGTACTAACATGGGAGACCAATGGCCTTGGGAAGCAAAGGAGGTAATGTCCGGTTCTGAGGCAGTTGAACAATTAATATCTTCACAAGCCGATTATCAGATGAGTGTTAGAGGTAAATCTGAGTGGAGATTAAAGACCTCCATCATAGGTTATGTTTGCATAGCAAGGAAAGGAATGATGTATAATACTTCTGTAGGAGAATTAACTTGTCTAGGGCAAAAAGCTTATGATGATGATACAAAGAATACAACTTGGTGGTCGGCTTCAAATGTCTCAGAACCATCTAACCCGTTTGCAAGATATGCCAATTTAAAGGACGTATGGTTTGATTTATCCATCATGTAACGGAATGCAGTATAATAGTACACGATATCCGTTGGTATCTTCAGGAAATCCACAGTCAGAGTAGAAAGCACGGCAATATCCCCAATCCTCCCAATAACCAGACGAAACACAGTTTGGGAGTCAACTAACTGGCTTTATTCACAGCTGGCATATTTATACAGTTCCCCATGCAAGGAGTTTCCATACAGTAAATCCAGGGGATTTCTCCCATCATGCAATGTGACTTTCCCAGCAGGCATTGCTGCACGAGAAGGATACTCCCACTAAGATGGACGATTAAGTGGATTATCCCCTCGTGCAGCAAAACTGACAATTTACTTTAAAATACATATTTCACACAATATTCGGTACTTTGGAATAACCGAACGTTCGGTAGGTAGCTGGGGTCGAAGCGCATACTTCGTGAGAATACCGCTCTGATCCCAGCTGAATTAACCGAACGCCGCACAGAATACATTTAAACATTGAAGTTAGTTTAAAAGTACCGAATAAGTATGGGGAACATAATGTACCGAACGCGGAACTCCCGAACGCTCTGGAAGTCCAGCGGTGTTCGGATCATTGAGTAGCCGTTTTCAGTTCCAGGCTCTCGACGACCGAACACCGCTGCAGAGACAAAGGATCCAAGATGGCCGACCGCCGCATGGTCGGTAGCCGAACGACGGCCACCTAGGAGAGCCCTTAATTACCGATTGCAACAATGTTGCAATCGGTTAATTGGTGCCACACGACCTGTGAATGTGTGGTCGACCTGGGGAGCCCGCATTCGTACGGCGAACGGCCAGGATAGCCGTGTTTCGTCGTACTAATGCTTTGTATGCTGGCAGCGTACGGCTGCCAGCATGCGAACGGCCATAATACAACACATATACATTTAACGGTACACATTATGCAGTCAGCCTACGGACAACTTGTAATGAATATAGTTTAGAAGTGGCTAGGTTTGCCACACATCACATCTAGTTGGAGAGCCCCAGCAAATTTGTACTGGATCTGTGGTAAGAAAGCCTATTCGGAGTTGCCACAGGACTGGAAAAGGGCATGTGTGTTGGGTATGCTCAAACCATCCTTCTTCTTGTTACCTATTGAAACAGGTGAGACTTTGGGTGTTAAAGTGTATGATGTGAATCATAGGAAGAAAAGGGGACCCATAGAGATAGGCGCCTGGGAAGATAATGAATGGCCTCCCCAGCGTATTATAGATTATTATGGGCCAGCCACGTGGGCAGAGGATGGTACTTTCGGATATAGAACCCCAATTTATATGCTCAACCGCATTATAAGGTTACAGGCGGTGGTTGAGATTATCACTAATGAGACCTCACAAGCGCTCAATCTTCTAGCTAAACATAATACCAAGATGAGGACAGCAGTATACCAAAATAGATTAGCCTTGGATTACCTATTGGCAGTAGAGGGAGGTGTATGTGGGAAGTTTAACCTGAGCAATTGCTGTCTTCAAATAGATGACGAAGGGCAAGCAATAGCTGAGCTTACTAGCCATATGGTTAAACTAGCGCATGTGCCTACTCAGGTATGGAAAGGGTATAATCCAAGTAGTTGGTTTGGTAGCTGGTATGAGCAGTTTGGAGGGCTTAAGGCATTGGTAGGCGGAGTCCTACTGATTTTAATGTTGTGTCTACTCCTGCCATGTCTTATTCCCTTAGTAGTTAGGTCTGTGCAAAGCCTGATAGAAAATATAGCAGAAAGGAAGGCTGCAGCACAAATAATGGCCATATATAAATATGAGGCTCTAGATCAGGGAGAACCAATGCAGGAAGATGAGTGTTGAGAGATTCACATCATAGACAAGTCTGGTCTGGTTCATGGTAACCTGAGGTGTATGCAAACCAAGGTTAAGTGATGCCTCAAGTAATTGTGAAATATCAAGAGGCATCAAAGGGGGGAATGTGGTGGAATCTCGGTAAAAATAAATTTAGTAGGCCGAGATTACCACGTGGCATGTGTACGTGCATATGCTGACGTATCGATCTGTTGGTTGCACGTGGCAAGATACGATCAGTAGTGTACGGAGCATGTGCAAGAATACCGGATGTAGTATTCCCCTCCTCCATTGTGCTGGACAAGCCATGCGGTCAAGCAGGAAGTTAATTCTTATTTGTATTGATTGGTCAAGAGAATGTGCGGGTGGAGCTTAATATGGGAGGAGTTATGTGCCTATATAAGGAGCCTGCACTATTGTCCTGGGCTTAGAACTTGTTGTATTTTGGTGACATTAGTCCCTCTGAGTCCCGATCGGTGATCCGAATAAAGAATCTCTTCCTTCCTGAAGAAACCTGTGTCCATCTCTCTGTGCTTGGCTTCCGTCAGTTTCTCCGGTATCACAAACATATGTCAAAATCATCCAAAAAAAAAAGATAGATCAAAGTCATTTGTGACGAAATGAAGCATGGCTTTTCTGCCCAAAACCAGTTCCACAGAGTCTTCTATCCTGGAGATAATTGAGAAGTAATCCAATTATCTCCAAGGACAGAGGCAAAACTCCATTAAGCACATGGCAGTAAAAAGACAGTAAAATACAATAAAATGCACAAGGTTACATTTATTACATAAAATACAGACATTCTACCTATCCCCAGATAGCTTAGATCTGAGCGCACGTTATTACCGGATGGCGCTCAGATCACATACAGTTCAATTGCCATGGAGCCAAAGTCTTTCATACAGTCTTTCAGTATACGGCTGGGCTCCATGGCAAAGCTATCTGGGGTAGCATGGCTTTGACAGTCCGCAGAAAGGCACATTCAGCCTTTCTGCAGGGAAAAAGAACAGGGGCCATAGTCTAAAGGGAACAGGCGAGCAACCAGGCTTCTCCAGTGCACAGTGGCGAGGTTGGTTTCGCCACAGTTACGGTACACAGAATAGCAGCACTGCAGCAGTAGGTTGTAGGTAAGTATTTCTGCAACAACTCGCATAAAATCAGGTTCCCTCTAATTATACCGAGCATAAAATCAGGTTTGTTCCCTCTAAGTATACCGAGCATAAAATCAGGTTTGTTCCCTCTAAGTATACCGAGCATAAAATCAGGTTCCCTCTAAGTATACCGAGCATAAAATCAGGTTCCCTCTAAGTATACCGAGCATAAAATCAGGTTCCCTCTAAGTATACCGAGTAAAAAGACAGGTTTGTTCTAAGTATACCGAGCATAAAGCAAGGTTTCCTCTAAGTATACCGAGCATAAAATCAGGTTCCCTCTAAGTATACCGAGCATAAAATCAGGTTCCCTCTAAGTATACCAAGCATAAAATCAGGTTCCCTCTAATTATACCGAGCATAAAATCAGGTTCCCTCTAATTATACCGAGCATAAAATCAGGTTTGTTCCCTCTAAGTATACCGAGCATAAAATCAGGTTCCCTCTAAGTATACCGAGCATAAAATCAGGTTCCCTCTAAGTATACCGAGTAAAAAGACAGGTTTGTTCTAAGTATACCGAGCATAAAGCAAGGTTTCCTCTAAGTATACCGAGCATAAAATCAGGTTCCCTCTAAGTATACCGAGCAAAAAGCCAGGTTGCCTCTAAGTATACCGAGCATAAAATCAGGTTCCCTCTAAGTATACCAAGCATAAAATCAGGTTCCCTCTAATTATACCGAGCATACAATCAGGTTTGTTCCCTCTACGTATACCGAGCATAAAATCAGGTTTGTTCCCTCTAAGTATACCGAGCATAAAATCAGGTTTGTTCCCTCTAAGTATACCGAGCATAAAATCAGGTTCCCTCTAAGTATACCGAGCATAAAGCCAGGTTTGTTCCCTCTAAGTATACCGAGCATAAAATCAGGTTCCCTCTAAGTATACCGAGCATAAAGCCAGGTTCCCTCTAAGTATACCGAGCATAAAGCCAGGTTCCCTCTAAGTATACCGAGCATAAAGCCAGGTTCCCTCTAATTATACCGAGCATAAAATCAGTGTGGCGAAACCGACCTCGCCACGTGTCCTTGGAGGGGGCTGATTGCCCGCCTCTTGCCTTTGGACTATGGACCAGACTTTATGGGAATGTGATACCCCAGATAGCCATACCATGGAGCCTATTCATATAATGAAAGACTATGGGAAAGACTTTAGCTCCATGGCAATTGTACTGTGTGAGTAGGATCTGCGCGCTATTCGGTAGTTTTGTGCGTGCAGATCCCAGCTATCTGGGGATAGGTGAAATGTCTGTGTGTTATGTGTAAATGTGACTTTATGTATTTTAAAGTGTTTTATGTTGTTTTGCAACCATGTGGTTAATGGAGTCTGCCTTTAGTCCTGGGTAATTGGATTACTTCTCCAATTAACTCCAGGGCAGAAGCGTGGAAACCAGGGTGCATTGTGGGGATGTTTTTCTGCCAGCCAGAAAGGAACAAAAGATACTTTTAGTAACTTTTGAACCCCTGGTCGGATTCATGCCATTTTTTAATATGTTGTTCCCCTGAATGGATTGATTGTGGATGTGTATTTTTATGTGAATGTGATGTATGGTTTTAAAGTTATGAAAGTTGTGTAAAAGTATATTTTACACTGTATGCATAATGGGATTATGTGTCACACTAAGGGGAGGGGATGTGTGGGAGGTAACATCTATGTCATTGGTTCTTTTATGCCTCCCCCTGGGTGTGGCCTGTATGTGTGAGTTGGAAATAAAAGCCAGGCTGGATGAGCCAGTCCAGAGTTCCTGTTTTACCCTCAAAGTGATGTGTCGTCTCATTATTGGGGGAAGGATTTAATGTATGCTGTTCCAGTTGACTGCTAGGAGTACAAGCCTATTCGTATGGTTCGTATTCAATGGTCTACAGCATTCATACGCTTGGGAGAATTTAAAGGTTTCTCGGATTCGGTGATTATGGTGTCTGCCAGAGTGCTTGGAGTCCTCAGGAAGCAATAGGAGCATCAATTAACGGAGGTACCAAGTCGGGGTGCCAGGCGATCCGTTACAATCAGGTTCCTTCTAATTATACCGAGCATAAAGCCAGGTTCCCTCTAAGTAAACCGAGCATAAAATCAGGTTCCCTCTAAGTATACCGAGCATAAAATCAGGTTCCCTCTAAGTATACCGAGCATAAAATCAGGTTCCCTCTAAGTATACCAAGCATCAAATCAGGTTCCCTCTAATTATACCGAGCATAAAATCAGGTTCCTTCTAATTATACCGAGCATAAAGCCAGGTTCCCTCTAATTATACCGAGCATAAAATCAGGTTCCCTCTAAGTAAACCGAGCATAAAATCAGGTTCCCTCTAAGTATACCGAGCATAAAATCAGGTTCCCTCTAATTATACCGAGCATAAAATCAGGTTCCCTCTAATTATACCGAGCATAAAGCCAGGTTCCCTCTAATTATACCGAGCATAAAATCAGGTTCCCTCTAATTATACCGAGCATAAAATCAGGTTCCCTCTAAGTATACCGAGCATAAAGCCAGGTTCCCTCTAAGTATACCGAGCATAAAGCCAGGTTCCCTCTAATTATACCGAGCATAAAATCAGGTTCCCTCTAATTATACCGAGCATAAAGCCAGGTTCCCTCTAATTATACCGAGCATAAAATCAGGTTCCCTCTAATTATACCGAGCATAAAATCAGGTTCCCTCTAAGTATACCGAGCATAAAGCCAGGTTCCCTCTAAGTATACCGAGCATAAAATCAGGTTCCCTCTAAGTATACCGAGCATAAAATCAGGTTCCCTCTAATTATACCGAGCATAAAATCAGGTTCCCTCTAATTATACCGAGCATAAAATCAGGTTCCCTCTAATTATACCGAGCATAAAGCCAGGTTCCCTCTAATTATACCGAGCATAAAATCAGGTTCCCTCTAATTATACCGAGCATAAAATCAGGTTCCCTCTAAGTATACCGAGCATAAAGCCAGGTTCCCTCTACGTATACCGAGCATAAAATCAGGTTCCCTCTAAGTATACCGAGCATAAAATCAGGTTCCCTCTAATTATACCGAGCATAAAATCAGGTTCCCTCTAATTATACCGAGCATAAAGCCAGGTTCCCTCTAAGTATACCGAGCATAAAGCCAGGTTCCCTCTAAGTATACCGAGCATAAAGCCAGGTTCCCTCTAATTATACCGAGCATAAAATCAGGTTCCCTCTAATTATACCGAGCATAAAGCCAGGTTCCCTCTAAGTATAACAAGCATAAAGCCAGGTTCCCTCTAAGTATACCGAGCATAAAATCAGGTTCCCTCTAAGTATACCGAGCATAAAATCAGGTTCCCTCTAAGTATACCGAGCATAAAATCAGGTTCCCTCTAATTATACCGAGCATAAAATCAGGTTCCCTCTAATTATACCGAGCATCAAGCCAGGTTCCCTCTAATTATACCGAGCATAAAATCAGGTTCCCTCTAATTATACCGAGCATAAAATCAGGTTCCCTCTAAGTATACCGAGCATAAAGCCAGGTTCCCTCTAAGTATACCGAGCATAAAATCAGGTTCCCTCTAATTATACCGAGCATAAAATCAGGTTCCCTCTAATTATACCGAGCATAAAGCCAGGTTCCCTCTAAGTATACCGAGCATAAAGCCAGGTTCCCTCTAAGTATACCGAGCATAAAGCCAGGTTCCCTCTAAGTATACCGAGCATAAAATCAGGTTCCCTCTAAGTATACCGAGCATAAAATCAGGTTCCCTCTAATTATACCGAGCATAAAATCAGGTTCCCTCTAATTATACCGAGCATCAAGCCAGGTTCCCTCTAATTATACCGAGCATAAAATCAGGTTCCCTCTAATTATACCGAGCATAAAATCAGGTTCCCTCTAAGTATACCGAGCATAAAGCCAGGTTCCCTCTAAGTATACCGAGCATAAAATCAGGTTCCCTCTAATTATACCGAGCATAAAATCAGGTTCCCTCTAATTATACCGAGCATAAAGCCAGGTTCCTTCTAAGTATACCGAGCATAAAGCCAGGTTCCCTCTAAGTATACCGAGCATAAAGCCAGGTTTCCTCTAATTATACCGAGCATAAAATCAGGTTCCCTCTAATTATACCGAGCATAAAGCCAGGTTCCCTCTAAGTATACCGAGCATAAAGCCAGGTTCCCTCTAATTATACCGAGCATAAAGCCAGGTTCCCTCTAATTATACCGAGCATAAAGCCAGGTTCCCCCTAAGTATACCGAGCATAAAATCAGGTTCCCTCTAAGTATACCAAGCATAAAATCAGGTTCCCTCTAATTATACCGAGCATAAAGCCAGGTTCCCTCTAATTATACCGAGCATAAAATCAGGTTCCCTCTAAGTATACCGAGCATAAAATCAGGTTCCCTCTAAGTATACCGAGCATAAAGCCAGGTTCCCTCTAAGTATACCGAGCATAAAATCAGGTTCCCTCTAAGTATACCGAGCATAAAGCCAGGTTCCCTCTAATTATACCGAGCATAAAGCCAGGTTCCCTCTAAGTATACCGAGCATAAAGCCAGGTTCCCTCTAATTATACCGAGCATAAAGCCAGGTTCCCTCTAAGTATACCGAGCATAAAATCAGGTTCCCTCTAAGTATACCGAGCATAAAATCAGGTTCCCTCTAAGTATACCGAGCATAAAATCAGGTTCCCTCTAAGTATACCGAGCATAAAGCCAGGTTCCCTCTACTTATACCGAGCATAAAGCCAGGTTCCCTCTAAGTATACCGAGCATAAAGCCAGGTTCCCTCTAAGTATACCGAGCATAAAGCCAGGTTCCCTCTAAGTATACCGAGCATAAAATCAGGTTCCCTCTAAGTATACCGAGCATAAAGCCAGGTTCCCTCTAAGTATACCGAGCATAAAGCCAGGTTCCCTCTAAGTATACCGAGCATAAAATCAGGTTCCCTCTAAGTATACCGAGCATAAAATCAGGTTCCCTCTAAGTATACCGAGCATAAAGCCAGGTTCCCTCTAAGTATACCGAGCATAAAATCAGGTTCCCTCTAAGTATACCGAGCATAAAATCAGGTTCCCTCTAAGTATACCGAGCATAAAATCAGGTTCCCTCTAAGTATACCGAGCATAAAATCAGGTTCCCTCTAATTATACCGAGCATAAAATCAGGTTCCCTCTAAGTATACCGAGCATAAAATCAGGTTCCCTCTAAGTATACCGAGCATAAAATCAGGTTCCCTCTAAGTATACCGAGCATAAAATCAGGTTCCCTCTAAGTATACCAAGCATAAAATCAGGTTCCCTCTAAGTATACCGAGCATAAAGCCAGGTTCCCTCTAAGTATACCGAGCATAAAATCAGGTTCCCTCTAAGTATACCGAGCATAAAGCCAGGTTCCCTCTAAGTATACCGAGCATAAAGCCAGGTTCCCTCTAATTATACCGAGCATAAAGCCAGGTTCCCTCTAATTATACCGAGCATAAAATCAGGTTCCCTCTAAGTATACCGAGCATAAAGCCAGGTTCCCTCTAAGTATACCGAGCATAAAGCCAGGTTCCCTCTAATTATACCGAGCATAAAGCCAGGTTCCCTCTAAGTATACCGAGCATAAAGCCAGGTTCCCTCTAAGTATACCGAGCATAAAGCCAGGTTCCCTCTAAGTATACCGAGCATAAAATCAGGTTCCCTCTAAGTATACCGAGCATAAAATCAGGTTCCCTCTAAGTATACCGAGCATAAAGCCAGGTTCCCTCTAAGTATACCGAGCATAAAATCAGGTTCCCTCTAATTATACCGAGCATAAAATCAGGTTCCCTCTAAGTATACCGAGCATAAAGCCAGGTTCCCTCTAATTATACCGAGCATAAAGCCAGGTTCCCTCTAATTATACCGAGCATAAAATCAGGTTCCCTCTAAGTATACCGAGCATAAAATCAGGTTCCCTCTAAGTATACCGAGCATAAAATCAGGTTCCCTCTAAGTATACCGAGCATAAAATCAGGTTCCCTCTAAGTATACCGAGCATAAAATCAGGTTCCCTCTAAGTATACCGAGCATAAAGCCAGGTTCCCTCTAAGTATACCGAGCATAAAGCCAGGTTCCCTCTAAGTATACCGAGCATAAAATCAGGTTCCCTCTAAGTATACCGAGCATAAAATCAGGTTCCCTCTAAGTATACCGAGCATAAAGCCAGGTTCCCTCTAAGTATACCGAGCATAAAGCCAGGTTCCTTCTAAGTATACCGAGCATAAAATCAGGTTCCCTCTAATTATACCGAGCATAAAATCAGGTTCCCTCTAAGTATACCGAGCATAAAGCCAGGTTCCCTCTAATTATACCGAGCATAAAGCCAGGTTCCCTCTAATTATACCGAGCATAAAATCAGGTTCCCTCTAAGTATACCGAGCATAAAATCAGGTTCCCTCTAAGTATACCGAGCATAAAATCAGGTTCCCTCTAAGTATACCGAACATAAAATCAGGTTCCCTCTAAGTATACCGAGCATAAAATCAGGTTCCCTCTAAGTATACCGAGCATAAAGCCAGGTTCCCTCTAAGTATACCGAGCATAAAGCCAGGTTCCCTCTAAGTATACCGAGCATAAAATCAGGTTCCCTCTAAGTATACCGAGCATAAAATCAGGTTCCCTCTAAGTATACCGAGCATAAAGACAGGTTCCCTCTAAGTATACCGAGCATAAAATCAGGGTTGTTCCCGCTAAAGAAAGAGAGAGAGACCTTTAATAAGAAACCAATGATCTCCAAAGCTTTACGGTTACCTTGCATTATACCAATGTCCAATATTTGCTGCCTTTGACCATATAATAAAAATGATAATAGAAACAAAAGTATGACTCATACATTCTAAGTTTCTTTTCCTCTGCTCAGAGTACGTCATTAGGAGAACTATTTAAAGAGACACTATAGTCACCCAGACCACTTCAGCTGACGTATATTAGTACATATCCCTGAGTGCACTCCATGCCTTTTATCACACACTCTCCCCATTACCCCCAGCCCCCCATGCTGTGGCTGTACCTGTCTCCTGGTTGAAGTATATTAGTACATATCCCTGAGTGCACCCCATGCCTTTTATCACACACTCCCCCCATTACCCCCAGCCCCCCATTACCCCCAGCCCCCCATGCTGTGGCTGTACCTGTCTCCTGGTTGAAGTATATTAGTACATATCCCTGAGTGCACTCCATGCCTTTTATCACACACTCTCCCCATTACCCCCAGCCCCCCATTACCCCCAGCCCCCCATGCTGTGGCTGTACCTGTCTCCTGGTTGAAGTATATTAGTACATATCCCTGAGTGCACTCCATGTCTTTTATCACACACTCTCCCCATTACCCCCAGCCCCCCCCCCCATTACCCCCAGCCCCCCATGCTGTGGCTGTACCTGTCTCCTGGTTGAAGTATATTAGTACATATCCCTGATTGCACTCCATGTCTTTTATCACACACTCCCCCCATTACCCCCAGCCCCCCATGCTGTGCCTGTACCTGTCTCCTGGTTGAAGTATATTAGTACATATCCCTGAGTGCACTCCATGCCTTTTATCACACACTCTCCCCATTACCCCCAGCCCCCCCATTACCCCCAGCCCCCCATGCTGTGTCTGTACCTGTCTCCTGGTTGAAGTATATTAGTACATATCCCTGAGTGCACTCCATGCCTTTTATCACACACTCTCCCCATTACCCCCAGCCCCCCCATGCTGTGGCTGTACCTGTCTCCTGGTTGAAGTATATTAGTACATATCCCTGAGTGCACTCCATGCCTTTTATCACACACTCTCCCCATTACCCCCAGCCCCCCCATTACCCCCAGCCCCCCATGCTGTGGCTGTACCTGTCTCCTGGTTGAAGTATATTAGTACATATCCCTGAGTGCACTCCATGCCTTTTATCACACACTCTCCCCATTACCCCCAGCCCCCCATTACCCCCAGCCCCCCATGCTGTGGCTGTACCTGTCTCCTGGTTGAAGTATATTAGTACATATCCCTGAGTGCACTCCATGCCTTTTATCACACACTCTCCCCATTACCCCCAGCCCCCCCATTACCCCCAGCCCCCCATGCTGTGTCTGTACCTGTCTCCTGGTTGAAGTATATTAGTACATATCCCTGAGTGCACTCCATGCCTTTTATCACACACTCTCCCCATTACCCCCAGCCCCCCCATGCTGTGGCTGTACCTGTCTCCTGGTTGAAGTATATTAGTACATATCCCTGAGTGCACTCCATGCCTTTTATCACACACTCTCCCCATTACCCCCAGCCCCCCCATTACCCCCAGCCCCCCATGCTGTGGCTGTACCTGTCTCCTGGTTGAAGTATATTAGTACATATCCCTGAGTGCACTCCATGCCTTTTATCACACACTCTCCCCATTACCCCCAGCCCCCCATTACCCCCAGCCCCCCATGCTGTGGCTGTACCTGTCTCCTGGTTGAAGTATATTAGTACATATCCCTGAGTGCACTCCATGCCTTTTATCACACACTCTCCCCATTACCCCCAGCCCCCCCCATTACCCCCAGCCCCCCATGCTGTGTCTGTACCTGTCTCCTGGTTGAAGTATATTAGTACATATCCCTGAGTGCACTCCATGCCTTTTATCACACACTCTCCCCATTACCCCCAGCCCCCCCATGCTGTGGCTGTACCTGTCTCCTGGTTGAAGTATATTAGTACATATCCCTGAGTGCACTCCATGCCTTTTATCACACACTCTCCCCATTACCCCCAGCCCCCCCATTACCCCCAGCCCCCCATGCTGTGGCTGTACCTGTCTCCTGGTTGAAGTATATTAGTACATATCCCTGAGTGCACTCCATGCCTTTTATCACACACTCTCCCCATTACCCCCAGCCCCCCCATTACCCCCAGCCCCCCATGCTGTGGCTGTACCTGTCTCCTGGTTGAAGTATATTAGTACATATCCCTGAGTGCACTCCATGCCTTTTATCACACACTCTCCCCATTACCCCCAGCCCCCCCATTACCCCCAGCCCCCCATGCTGTGGCTGTACCTGTCTCCTGGTTGAAGTATATTAGTACATATCCCTGAGTGCACTCCATGCCTTTTATCACACACTCTCCCCATTACCCCCAGCCCCCCATTACCCCCAGCCCCCCATGCTGTGCCTGTACCTGTCTCCTGGTTGAAGTATATTAGTACATATCCCTGAGTGCACTCCATGCCTTTTATCACACACTCTCCCCATTACCCCCAGCCCCCCATTACCCCCAGCCCCCCATTACCCCCAGCCCCCCATGCTGTGGCTGTACCTGTCTCCTGGTTGAAGTATATTAGTACATATCCCTGAGTGCACTCCATGCCTTTTATCACACACTCTCCCCATTACCCCCAGCCCCCCCATTACCCCCAGCCCCCCATTACCCCCAGCCCCCCATGCTGTGCCTGTACCTGTCTCCTGGTTGAAGTATATTAGTACATATCCCTGAGTGCACTCCATGCCTTTTATCACACACTCTCCCCATTACCCCCAGCCCCCCCCCATTACCCCCAGCCCCCCCATGCTGTGCCTGTACCTGTCTCCTGGTTGAAGTATATTAGTACATATCCCTGAGTGCACTCCATGTCTTTTATCACACACTCTCCCCATTACCCCCAGCCCCCCATTACCCCCAGCCCCCCATGCTGTGGCTGTACCTGTCTCCTGGTTGAAGTATATTAGTACATATCCCTGAGTGCACTCCATGCCTTTTATCACACACTCTCCCCATTACCCCCAGCCCCCCATTACCCCCAGCCCCCCATGCTGTGTCTGTACCTGTCTCCTGGTTGAAGTATATTAGTACATATCCCTGAGTGCACTCCATGCCTTTTATCACACACTCTCCCCATTACCCCCAGCCCCCCATTACCCCCAGCCCCCCATGCTGTGCCTGTACCTGTCTCCTGGTTGAAGTATATTAGTACATATCCCTGAGTGCACTCCATGCCTTTTATCACACACTCTCCCCATTACCCCCAGCCCCCCATTACCCCCAGCCCCCCATTACCCCCAGCCCCCCATGCTGTGGCTGTACCTGTCTCCTGGTTGAAGTATATTAGTACATATCCCTGAGTGCACTCCATGCCTTTTATCACACACTCTCCCCATTACCCCCAGCCCCCCCATTACCCCCAGCCCCCCATTACCCCCAGCCCCCCATGCTGTGCCTGTACCTGTCTCCTGGTTGAAGTATATTAGTACATATCCCTGAGTGCACTCCATGCCTTTTATCACACACTCTCCCCATTACCCCCAGCCCCCCCATTACCCCCAGCCCCCCATGCTGTGGCTGTACCTGTCTCCTGGTTGAAGTATATTAGTACATATCCCTGAGTGCACTCCATGCCTTTTATCACACACTCTCCCCATTACCCCCAGCCCCCCCCCCCATTACCCCCAGCCCCCCCATGCTGTGCCTGTACCTGTCTCCTGGTTGAAGTATATTAGTACATATCCCTGAGTGCACTCCATGTCTTTTATCACACACTCTCCCCATTACCCCCAGCCCCCCATTACCCCCAGCCCCCCATGCTGTGGCTGTACCTGTCTCCTGGTTGAAGTATATTAGTACATATCCCTGAGTGCACTCCATGTCTTTTATCACACACTCTCCTCCATTCGATTTCTTTTTGCTCCCGAAATAAACCATTAACTTGTTCTTCATCTGTTTCAGCTTCTCGGGCCCCAAATCCCACTGAAGGGCCACAGGGAACTGGTAGCCGTCCCCCATCCCCAGCGCGGAGTGTGAGTGTCTCTGAGTGTGAGTGTCTCTAAGTGTGGGTGTCTCTCAGTGTGGGTGTCTCAGTGTGAGAGTCTCTGAGTGTGAGTGTCTCTGAGTGTGAGTGTCTCTAAGTGTGAGTGTCTGGCAGTGTGAGTGTCTGGCAGTGTGAGTGTCTCTGAGTGTGGGTGTCTCAGTGTGAGTGTCTCTCAGTATGAGTGTCTCTCAGTGTGGGTGTCTCTCAGTGTGGGTGTCTCATTGTGAGTGTCTCTGAGTGTGAGTCTGATTGTGAGGGTTTCTCTTTGTGAGTGTGAGTGTCTCTCTGTGGAGTCAGTGTGAGTGCTAGTTGGTGCTTTCCTGTCTGTGAATATATTTTCTGTTCTATTTGTTACATAATTCATTTAGTTTCACTTTCATTTATTTATCATTTCCTTCATTTCCTCGAACTGAGACAGTCAGAGAGAGAGAGACAGAATGAGACAGTCAGAGAGAGAGACAGACAGACAGAATGAGACAGCCAGAGGGAGACTTGAATGAGAATCAGAGAGAGACTGACAGAATAAAAGAGAGAGTCAGAGAGAGACTGAAAGAGAGAAAGTGTGAGAGAGAGAAAGAGAGAGAAACACTCAGAAAGAGGGACTGAGATAGTCAGACAGAGACAGACAGCTTGAGAGAGAGGCACTCACACAGAGCAAGACTAAGAGAGAAAGAGAGAGACACTGAGAGAGACAGTCAGAGAAAGAGAGTCTGAGAGACAGTCATTGATTGAGAGAGAGACAGCCAGAGGGAGAGAGACAGCGAGACAGTCAGAGAAAGAGAGACTGAGAGACAGTGAGAGAGAGATTGATTGATAGAGAAACAGTCAGGGTGAGAGATTAAGAGAGAGACAGTCAGAGGGAGAGATTGATTGATTGAGAGAGAGACAGTCAGGGAGAGAGATTGAGAGAGAGACAGTCAGAGGGAGAGAAAGACTAACAGGGTTATTCACTAAAAAGACCGAATTCTCAGGTTTATTAAAGCCAAATGCAGTCAGGATTCTGTCTGTCCGACTGATTCTGAAACATTCATTTTGAAGCATTTAAAAAATAATTTAACCCCTTAAGGACCAAACTTCTGGAATAAAGGGGTTAAATCTGCAGCCAAATTAATTTACAGAGTCTGAGCTTTATCAATAACTGCATAGCGGCTGATGATTAACTGGATGCACCTGTCAGGACAGAAGTTCACAGATTATCATTCACTTGCTTTTCGGAAGTCGATTGATTTGAAGAATTATTTACCTTTGCTAGCCAACCGCCACGTGAAGAAAGTAAAAATAAAATAAACAAATAATCCTGTGGGGGTCAATAAGATCTCCATATTGCTATAAGTGAGGTTGTAAACCACCGTATGCCCCCACCTGCAATTGCCAACCAGTCGTTGGGACTTGTGAAGAAACGAGGTGGGGGGAAGGGGGCAGACCGAAGTGGTCCTGGTGCCTATAGTGTGTCACATATTCATCCTCACCGTATGATTTCTGCAGTAGAAATTGCCTTCCTGGCTATAACGGAAGTGCCGCTCAGCAGCCCTGGGCCAGTATACCTGACTTTTGCACCATGTTGGTGGACGCTGCAGATCCAAGCCATATATTATAGCCCCACGTCCGCCCACGGTATTGACGACGTCAACGTGCAGATGACGTCAGGCAAATGACGCGCACGCACTTTTTGGGGTCATAGGCCAGTTATGGCCAATCAAATCGGTAGGGGGCTTATTTAAACTAATTTTTACTTTCTCTCATTGCCCTGTCGTGGTTTCCCTTAGATGGTTATCCGAGAGTGTGTTCCTGATCGTGTGTTTCTGGTTATTGACTTTGGCATTGTGGTGGAATCTCGGTAAAAAAATAAATTTAGTAGGCCGAGATTGCCACGTGGTATGTGCACGTGCATATGCTGATGTATCGGTCGGTTGGTTGCACCTGGCAACGATACAATCAGTAGTGTAAGGAGCATGTGCAGGAATACAGGATATACGAGTATTCCCCTCCTCCATTGTGCTGGGCAAGCCATGTGGTCAAACAGGAATTTAGTCTCTATTCTGTTGATTGGGTAAGAGTATGTGTAGGTTGAACTGATTATAGGAGGAGCTATATGTCTATATAAGGTGCCTACACTGTACGATCAGGGCTCAGATTTTAGCTGTTTTTGGTGACATTAGTCCCTCTGAGTCCCGGTCGGTGAATCGAATAAAGATCTCTTCCTTCCTGAAGAAACCTGTGTCCATCTCTCTGTGCTTGGCTTCCGTCAGTTTCTCCGGTATTATTTGGTGCATTGGCCGGGAATCTCATTGTTCAACGGTAACTGAAAGCAGAGGCGTGAGACGGTCTATCTTTGCCCACGCTCCCTACGGCTGCACCCCTGAACTTTTGCGTGGGCCTCCCTTCGTCTCGGCGCCACTGGTCTGTTGTCCAGGAGATCATCGGCCTCTACGTAGTAAGTGCTGGGGTGCCCCCGTCGATGAGTGTGAACTCAGGTTCAGGAACGAGGAGGTAAGACGACTACTGTTTTAGACGGTGGACCCACTAGGGGTATTGGATACCGATTGTGCGGTAGGCCTATAAGGGGTTTGTATTGTGTATGGAATTGGCCCCCTCAGTAGAGGGAAGGAGCGAAGGCGCACCGCTCGTAATTAAACGCCCTGTAGTCAGCCCGTTTAATCTTGGTTTGGAGTCAGGCTGGGTCCTGTGTAAATAGCCCAAGCCGGACACCGGTGTCTTGTCTAGACTAGCGTATCTAGGGTGTATATTTTGTTCGCTAGGTCGCAGGGACCGGGAGACTAAGCTGCTAGATCTCAACCTATTTTGGCTAAGTGGGAAGGCGTGTAAATTTGGAACCCACTAGACTATTGATAGAGTAGATAGACTAAGAGGGTTCTGTGTAAATTCCGCCCTCTAGTTCGCTATATGTGGTGCTTGGGCAGGAAACTGTAAATGTGTTAAAATTATTGTAGTAGAGTGTATATCTTGCTAGATAGCGTGAGCTCTGCCGTCTAGCGAGAGTGTGAATAGTGTGTAACTGTAAAATAGCGCACGGTACCATAACCACTGACATGTACTATAACCACTGACATTGTGTAAAAATTACTAACAACTGTTGTCTTATGTTATATGTATAATACCATAACTGTTACTAACTGATCTGTGACTTTAAAACTGTATTATAACCACTTACTAACTGTACCATAACCACTGACTGTAAAGATGAGATTACTAGAATGTGATATAGTTGGTTAGTTAAAAGTTGATTTATAGTACGGATAATTGTAGAGACGATTTATAGTTACAGAGATAAGTATCTAGTGTTTGGTAAATCTTTGTGAGTGAGACGTCGTGATATCACGGTATGTATGAGAATTCTCTGCGTGTTATCGTGTGTATGTTTGGCTTAGCAACTGTGCCACATGGTGCTGTTGCCAGGGAAACGAGTGTGACTGTTTGGGGTATTGTGTTTCTTTGTATTAGACGCTCCGTTGCCAGTATGGGTGCGTCTGCCTCTAAGATTGTTGATCCCTTGTCGTGTATGATGAAAAACTTTATATAGGAATATGCTGTTTGTGATTATGGTGTAACACTGTCCCCCAAAAGAATAAAATACTCTGTGTAGCAGAGGAAGGCCTGTTCTGGTAACCAGTGTTCCTGTGGATCCTTGATCCAGATTTAATACAGCAGGTTTACATTGTAATAAATAATATGCTGGGGCTACACAGTAGTTTCTGTATACAGATTGTTGAAACACTGCTAAATGGATCAAGCTGTGCTAAGAGGAACAATGGAGTCAATGGTAGCCAGAACCTGTTTGTCCACTAAGGCCTTAATTTCACCTAGTTTGGACACCTCCCCCCTTGTATCTGATTACCAATTCATCCTCCAGAGCCAGAGTAGCCATTTCCCCACTCTTCCTCCTAAACTAAAACTGGTATAGCTAGTATTTGCATTCCCCCTTGCTCTATTGTCCCCGCCTACCCACATACCTATCTGTTATTTTGTTTCAAACAACCCCCACTGATTCTTTGTAAATTTAAACTGACTTCCTTTTTGGTAGGAGTGTATTTTAGTATTGAATTTTATTAGCAGTTAAATTGTGAGAATTCTTAATAACAGTAACTGAGTCTATTGGATTAGATAATTATCAGCAATGACATTATACCATAATCATTGAAATAGCACTAAAACTATTGAACACAGTGTAAAATACAACTGGAAGAAATGATTTATCCTTTTTTAGTTATTGGATGGGCCCCTCCTAGCTTTGTTCAAAATATCCCCTTTACTAAAATACAAACTGAGATGTTTAATTTACCATAGAACTAAAGCTTTACTCAAGCCTAGATATTAGGGTGAACAGTGATTAAAATAAGCAATAATAAAATAAGCACATAATTAAAGTTTATCTGCTTCATTAGACTTTAAGGAGGCACTCTAGGGCCACCTACTGGCTATCTTCGGGAGGTACATTGATTTACATTGTTTAAAATATTAATGACGTATAATCATCTTTAACTCTATACTGACATACAATAGACAGAAGTAGGATTGATTACCCTATTTTAATATATTTATTGCTATAAGGTTTTATTATGTATAAATATATTAAAAGTTTTATTATTAGACCCATAAAGATTATTTTGATACAATTATTTACCCTTTGGTGACACCTACTGGTAGGTTTTTGTTTAACATTTTTTTATTTATTTTTTTTCATCCGCCAAATGCTGACTAGTAGAATTAGCTCACCCCCTTCCACCTACCTTGCTACCCCTAGACCGGAACTTATTATAAAACAGTCTCGCCAAAGTCCCATATTAACCCGACAGATGACTGGTGCCCTCCAACCCCGACATTATCAAATGCCTCTCCGACTGACAACGGGCCCGACACATATTAACGGTGAGGGCCAGTTACAACATGCTGATCCCGTATTTGTCTATGTTCCCTTTACCACTACTGATTTATTCAACTGAAAGACCCATAACTCCTCCTACACAGATAAAGCCATGACAGATTTGATTACCTCTATAATCCAGACGCATAATCCCACTTGGGCTGATTGCCAGCAATTACTTATGACATTGTTCAATAACGAGGAAAGAACTCGGATAAATCAGGCGGCAATTAAAGAGCTTGAAGAAGTGGCCCGTACTCAAAATCAGGCAAACCCGGCAGCATGGGTCGCAGCCCCATATAAAGAATACAATTATTGTCCGTATTGGTCCTGTGTGGGGTGGGCAACCTGGAGACAGACAGTAGATAAGGATATGATCGTCACTAAGTTGCCTACCAAGCCATATTGTAAGTCTAGGGAGTGTAACCCAGTCCATATACTTATCAATGACCCAGAACGATTCATAGATAGGTTTGGGAACTTATTTGGGTTCCAGATATATGGAACAGGTTTGGATCCTGGAGACCGATACTGTGGCAACCCAGACTCATCAGGTCTTTCATTCCTTTTATGAGGAGATGAGTGTGGAAAATAAGATCCCCCATAATGTGAAAAACTTATTTATAGATCTAGCCGAGAGCATTGCTGGTAGTCTTAATGAAACCAACTGCTATGTGTGTGGAGGTACTAATATGGGAGACCAATGGCCATGGGAAGCAAAGGAGGTAATGTATTCCGGTTCTGAGACAGTTGAACAGTTAATATCTTCTCAAACTGATTATCAAGTGAGTGTTAGAGGTAAATCTGAGTGGCGATTAAAGACCTCCATTATAGGTTATGTTTGCATAGCAAGGAAAGGAATAATGTTTAATACATCTGTAGGAGAATTGACTTGTCTAGGGCAAAAAGCTTATAATGATAGTACAAAACATACAACTTGGTGGTCAGCTTCAAATGTCTCAGAACCACCTAATCCGTTTGCAATTTATACCAGTTTAAAGGATGTGTGGTTTGACCTATCTGCTACATCTAGTTGGGAAGCCCCAGCAAATTTGTACTGGATCTGTGGTAAGAAAGCCTATTCGGAGTTACCACAGGACTGGGAAGGGGCATGTGTATTAGGTATGCTCAAACCATCCTTCTTCTTGTTGTCAATTGAAACAGGAGAGACTTTGGCAGTTAAAGTGTATGATGTAAATCATAGAAAGAAAAGGGGACCCCTAGAGATAGGTACCTGGGAAGATAATGAGTGGCCTTCCCAGCCTATTATAGATTATTATGGGCCAGCTACGTGGGCAGAGGATGGTACTTATGGATACAGAACCCCAATATATATGCTTAACCGTATCATAAGATTACAGGCAGTGGTTGAGATAATTACCAATGAAACATCACAAGCGCTTAATCTCCTAGCAAAGCATAACACTAGGATGAGGACAGCCGTCTACCAGAGTAGATTAGCCTTGGATTACCTATTGGCAGTAGAGGGAGGTGTATGTGGGAAGTTTAATCTAAGCAATTGTTGTCTTCAAATAGATGATGAAGGGCAAACAATAGCTGAGCTTACTAGCCATATGGTTAAACTAGCACATGTGCCTACTCAAGTATGGAAAGGGTATAATCCGAGTAGTTGGTTTGGTAATTGGTACGAACAGCTTGGAGGACTCAAGGCACTGGTAGGTGGAGTCATGCTAATCTTGATGCTGTGCCTCCTCCTGCCGTGTTTGATTCCTTTGGTAGTTAGGTCTGTGCAGAGCATTATAGAGAATATAGCAGAAAGAAAGGCTGCTGCACAGATAATGGCTGTTTGCAGGTACGAGGCTTTAAATCAAGGAGAACACGTACAGGAAGAGGAATGCTGAGGGGTTCGTATCTCTAGAGAGTCGCAAAGTCTAGTCTGGTTTATGGCAACTTGAGGTGTAAGCAAACCCTGATTAAGTGATGCATCTGGGATTATGAAATATCAGAAGCATCAAAAGGGGGAATGTGGTGGAATCTCGGTAAAAAAATACATTTAGTAGGTTGAGATTGCCACGTGGTATGTGCACGTGCATATGCTGATGTATCGGTCGGTTGGTTGCACCTGGCAACGATACAATCAGTAGTGTAAGGAGCATGTGCAGGAATACAGGATATACGAGTATTCCCCTCCTCCATTGTGCTGGGCAAGCCATGTGGTCAAACAGGAATTTAGTCTCTATTCTGTTGATTGGGTAAGAGTACGTGTAGGTTGAACTGATTATAGGAGGAGCTATATGTCTATATAAGGTGCCTACACTGTACGATCAGGGCTCAGATTTTAGCTGTTTTTGGTGACATTAGTCCCTCTGAGTCCCGGTCGGTGAATCGAATAAAGATCTCTTCCTTCCTGAAGAAACCTGTGTCCATCTCTCTGTGCTTGGCTTCCGTCCGTTTCTCCGGTATCAGCATCGTTTTGACTTCCTTGACTTCTGGTATCCTTGATGTAACGGCACCCCCAGGCATAAAGGGCTTAAAAGCCGTTTAGTAGATCTTCCCCTTCCAGATATACAGGCACAGCTACTGCAGAACACCAAACTCCCGAACTGGATACAAAATAGCACTCCAACTCCCGAACTGGAACCTCACTAATAGCTGCTAGCAGACGAACAGGAAAAGCAGACAATCAGCTTACACTCCTGGCAATCAGTCTCTAACAGCATACAGTAAATCTCCCAAGAACGAGAAAAGGCTCCGTTTTGAGAGTCAAGCAGTGGTCTGTTTAAATTTTATTAAAGACACGGAGGCTCATATTATGCATAACTCTTTCTTTATTTCCTCAGCAGCAAAGATAGTGTGATGGGAATCCAGCATGGTCAAAATTTAGTAGGCCGAAATCTCCACATGGCATATGCTAATTAGTATCTGGTTACAAACAGTTGGATGAGTCATCAGTATACTGAGCATGTGCAGGAATGCAGGAACTGAAATTGCACTAATTTCCTTTGCCTTGGATGAGCCATGTGGTCTGACCAGATGTACAAGTCTATATTCTGCTCATTGATTGGTTAAGGGTATATGTGGGTGTAGCTATTAATGGGAGGAGTTATAGTGCTATATAAGGAATGTACACCATGTGTTGGTCTCTCAGATATTTTTGGAACAGGAGTTCATCTGAGACCCGATCAGTATGTAAATAAAGACTTCTTACTTCCTGAAGACCTGCATCCATTTCTCTGTGTTTGGTTTCTGCTAGTTTACTCGGTAACAATAAAGGAATATAAATATGATCAAAAATGAAAGAAAAACTGTATAGGTACACAGGCAACCAATCACATAACAGAGGAAGTGACTATAAAAGGCCTGTGTCTCCCACAATCTCCCTCTTTCTTTGCTGCTTCCTCAGACCAGCTAAGTATATTTTTTGCTCCCCATCTTGTGCAAATTATACTTGGTGTTATTATATCTTGTTCATTTATATTGATGCTTGCATTTAGTACTTTAATGCACTTTAGTTTTGTCTCTATTGTGTTATTTTTATTTATTTGCACGGTGTGTCTGGTGGGGATCCCCCCTTTGGTATTGCGGTTCGCCCGCCAGGGTGTTTATCCCCTTGCCTCCCTGCGGCGTTTCTCTCCCGCTTTGGTCGTGCGGGCCGCGGTCTCTCTTTTACTGCGGCTCGCTGCCGACCTCGGCGCGTCCTTGCACTCGCGAGTCCCGCGCGGGCGCTGTGTATGCGCCCCTTCCCCCGCCTGTGATCTGGCCGCGATAGTGCTCTGCTCAGCTCCCATGTGCGGCGGCCATTTTCTGGGTGGAGCTTAATCACGGCCGGTCTCCCTGTTCCCTGCGGCTCACGATCGAGCTGCTGTGCGGTACTACAGACTGCTGATACCCCTGGGCACACCTGCAGGCATATTACCTTTGTTTTATTTTGTGCTGTGGGTTACTCAACCCTATCATTTTTCCCTTTTCTGTATTCTGAAGTTTTTCTTGGTAATTTTACTATGCAAGATAAGGATGAAGGGCCTGAGGGCCTTGCTGAGGCTTACACCCAGTATGATCCTGAAGGTACTGTAACCTTACAGGAGTTTCAAGCATTACAAGATGCCACTATGGCCTCATCCTTACAGAAGGCCTTTGCTTCTGCCATGGGAGCGGTGTCCACATCGTTCTCCCAGTCCTTGCAGGCTATGTTGTTACTCCCTATGGAAGCCCGCGCCCTCCTGGGTGTTGGGACTCCCACTCCTCGATGCAGGTTCTACCTGCCATGACAGACACGCTAGAGGCGGTCACAGAAAGCGCGCATCCCACGCGCAAAAGAGCCCCTGGCCGGGCTAAAAGGGCTAGACTGTGGAAAAGGGCTAGGGCCCTCGAGGAAGGGTCAGATACCGACCGGAGTGCGGAGGCTGACTCGGACGTGATGGAATATGACTCTTATTATGAGAATGTGTCGGGTGAGGATATGCCCCATACGGGTATTACCCCTTCTGGGGCCTCTACCACTACCAAGGGTCATCTGCAGGGACCCACTGGGGATAATCAGACACTATTGGATCCCCTGTTTGATCCAGACGACCTCCGCCACCCCCGGTCGGCGTAGTGGGAACCTCCTGGGCATATCGCCCAATATGTGGCACTGCGCATGCGTACTCCCCTTTCCAAAGAGGGACGCAATAAACTGCGCGCTGAGTGCCCCAGGCCTTCCCTCCGGTTCGGCTTGCAAGACCCCTGAGATTGACCCCCAGATCGCTCAATTCTTAAATAAGTCTGGCTGGAAACCGAAGAAGGGCCTGGACTACTCCCTAAAAGGGTGCCAGGACAAGATTTTAGATACCGTGGGCCCTTTGTCGAAGCTGTATGAGCTTCTTGATGCCGCTAATGCTGGCCACTCAGTCCTGGATGTTGATGTGGCCATTGGATGGGTCAAGCGGACTATTTGTCTTTTGGGAAATGTCAATACCGCTATGTCTACGGAAAGGCGTAAGGCAATCTTACTAAAAATCAATCCCAAATTAGCTGCCATGATAGTGGCGGAACCGAGTTCATCCGAAGAAAGGATGTTATTTGGCAATACCTTTGTGAAAGACTTGGGGTCTTACGTTACGTCATATATTGCCTCAGAGACCTCCTCCGACGTTCCGATTGGTTGGCCAAACTAGATCTAAAGGACGCATATTTTACGGTGCCCATCGCGATGGAACACAGGGACTACCTCCACTTCGCCTGGCACGGGAAGCGGTGGCGTTTTACATGCCTACCGTTCGGTCTCTCCTCAGCTCCTTGGTGCTTCACCAAGATCATGAAACCAGTGGTTACCTTCCTTCGTACACGTGGCGTACGCCTAATTATTTACCTGGACGACATCTTCATCATGTCCCAGTCCAGGGATCAGTTACAGATCCATGTGGAGTGGACGATCAATCTGCTCCAGAACTTGGGATTCTTGATCAACTGGGACATGTCAATCCTGACTCCAGCTCAATCAATGGAATTCCTAGGTTTCAAGGTAGATTCCATTCAACAATTCCTGTATCTGCCAGAATCCAAGATGAAGACCATCCAGAAAGAGCTTCGACGGGCTCTTCGGGTGTCGGATTTGTCCATCAGACAATTGGCAAGAATTATCGACCTACTCGCAGCCTCCATTCAGGCGATCTTTCCGGGCCCGTTACATTACCAGGCACTCCAGAGGCTCAAAGGGTCACACCTACGGTCAGGTCATTCTTACGAATCCAGGATACAACTGGACGAGGAATCCAGCAACGAACTGGTATGGTGGTTGGCACACATGGAGGCTTGTAACGGAAGGGCCATTTTTTGTTCCATTCCAGACGTGGTGATAGAGTCCGATGCCAGCTTACACAGCTGGGGGGCTCGTTGTGGCAACGTTTCCACAGGAGGCAGATGGTCCGAGATAGAACGGTCATTACACATCAACTGTCTGGAACTGTTGGCGGGAGCCTTCGCGATTCGCAGCCTTACCCCAGGTCGGGCGAATTGCTGCGTTCTCCTCAAGATGGACAACGTGTCGGCAGTTCGTTATATAAATCACCTGGGAGGTACCAAATCCAAAATGTTGGCTCTATTGGCGAAAGACTTTTGGCAATTTTGTCTGTACAACAACGTCTCTGTGACGGCAGAGCACATCCCGGGTCTGGACAATTCGGGAGCGGATTGGAATTCGAGACATTTGAGAGATTGGCACTGGCACGTTTAGGTGTTTCGCTCGCTAGACAGGTTATGTGGGCGGTTCAAGATGGACCTGTTTGCGTCCCGCCTGAACACACAGCTTCCGGAGTTTTACAGTTGGAGACCAGACCCGGCAGCGGTGGCGACGGACGCTTTCCTCCAAGAGTGGCCGACGGGCCGCCTATACGCCTTTCCCCCATTCAACATGATTGCTCGAATGATCTCAAAGTTGGTACGTCAAGATTGTTGTCTGACACTGATCACCCCCCTGTGGAGATCGCAACCCTGGTTTCCGCGCCTGATGGAGTTATCAATAGACTATCCTCGGCTAATTTCGAGCTTCCAGGAGCTCCTTCTGGATCCGGATGGGAACTCGGCCTGGTTTTGCAGAACCAGTTGCCTCTGATGGCGTGGCTCCTTTCAGGGGACCTTGGAATGTCCCAAACCTTCCGCGAGCAACTCTCCTGCTCCTTGATAACGCCTGGGCTCCAGGTACAAGAACGGCCTATAGCGCCTCATGGAGTTCATGGTCTGGTTGGTGCATGGAACGGTCAGTGGATCCCGTATCTGCCCCTCTCCATATGATCTTGGAGCTCCTCACGCTGTTATTCGATTCGGGTAAGGCGTATGGCACTATTAACCTTTTCCGCTCAACTATCTCAGCTGGACATAGAGGTTTGGATGGTTCACCCGTCGGCAGACATCCTTTTGTATGTCGCCTTCTCAAGGGTATCCGCCTCGCTCGTCCAACTAGGTCTCGTTTCTCTGCCTTCTGGGACGTCAACGTGATGTTACAGTTTCTATCTTCATGGTACCCTAATCAGGGACTGACACTTAAGCAGTTATCCTCTAAGTTAGTGATGTTGCTTTGTTTGATTTTGTGTAAGAGAGTGTCTGACATCAGGGCCCTTGATTGGGGCGCCATTGCTTTTACTCCTGAAGGGGTTTCTTTCAACATATCCAGGAGGACTAAATCGGCATCCAAATCATTTATGTACCCTAGGTTCTCGGAGAATCCAGCACTCTGTCCCGTGGATTGTCTGAAGGCTTATCTGGATGCTACACGGTCTCTTCGTTCGTCGGACTTTCATCAGTTGTTCATTTCGTTTAGGTCTCCTCACCGACCTGTATCAACCCTGACTCTTGCGCGTTGGGTGCGCTGGCTTTTATCCTTGGCTGGGGTTGACACTTCTATCTTCACGCCGCATTCAGTACGTGGTGCTATGACATCGAAAGCTTCTGCGGTTGGCTGTCGACTGGAAGACATTATGCGAGCGGCAGATTGGTTTCAGGAATCGACCTTCCGTAACTTCCTTTTCAGACCCATTGAACACATCGCATCTCAAGTCGTAGCACAGCTTTAAACTTGCATAATATGAGCCTCCGTGTCTTTAATAAAATTCCCAGATTTTACTATTAACATGACGTAAAGTCATGATTTTATTAAAGACACGGAGGCGAGTATTATTCCCACCCGCCCTCCCGGTGTGGGATTACTGAATGAGATGCTATTGGACTTGTCGGGTATGTTGCTATCTGGTATAGTTAATATGGAATGCGTGTGATAGCTATGCTTACTTATTGTCTGTTGATTGGATACTGTTACGACACTCCTAGTGTCTTTAAGAGAAACCACCGTTTAGTTCACCTTCCCCTCTCACAATATCAAGCATCCGTTCGCATAACTGTAATCCACGAACCATAACCAGGGGAAGCGGTAATCTCCCGACCGGGATCCGTGAAAAGGCTCCAAACTCCCGATCGAAATCCACAAAGCGCCGCTAATCGCCGAATCAAGATATCCACCAAGCGGCTTACGATTCCAATAATCAGTCTCTAGGCATAAAGAATAAATCCCCCCAATAACGAGACAGAAGCTCCACATTGAGGGTCAAACAGGATCTGGCTTTACTGTGGGCTACCCGCCCGTATTTATGCAAGTCTCCCACTTGGTGGACACTCCCCTAGGGGACCAAATGGGAGACTGGAATTACAGTAGTACAGGAGGACATTCCAGACATACAGTCACAGGCTTTTCCCACAATGCAATTGTAACGGCTACCCAGATAGAGAGAGGGTTTCTGCCGTTGAAGACGTCCTTTTTCCCTGCAAGCTGCTGTGGAGAAGTAGGCTGCTGTAATCCCATCCACGATATCCAGAGTGAGGAGCAGGTTCAGCTGTAAACAGGAGCAGAATAATATTCCCAAATAATCCCCTTCCAAGAACGAGACGAGGCTACGTTTTGAAGGGTCAAGAAGAACTGAGGACTGGAACACCCAGCCTGCTTTTTATTAGAAATAGATACACACAGAACACTCCCAGGGGGAGGATGAAAACAACCAATAATACAGATGGTAACACCCCCACGTCTCCTCCCCTCAGATAACTACATAACCCAATTAAAATGTCCACATTTTTCCACCAGTTCTGGATGTACCCCAAAAACAGGGGGTACAGCTTTAAATCCGGTAGCGCTGGATAGCTCTCCTTCAGGGGGACAATATATCCAAAAATCACCCCATTCGGATGTACAGTTCGGGAGATACAACGTTCCAAAGTTTTGACCGACCGCACAGACCAACTAGCCGAAATTAGTTCCATGAGTTTTGGCCTTGCGGTCGGTCTCCGTTCGCACGGTAAAAAGGTATGATACTCTGGCCATCCATGCGAATCGCGGGGTTCGCTGGAATCCCCATAGATGATTGCATATAACTACCGAACGAGGGGACGTTCGGTAGTTTCCGTACGAACTTATGGAGGTCTGGAGGATTCAGCGGTGTTCGCCTGTTTGCGTATCCGTTTTCAGTTCCATGCGGTTACAGGCAAACACCGCTGTTCGCACACAAGATGGCCGCGAACACGTGGAAAGTCCCGAAATGGCGGCCACCTCTGCATTACACGTGAAATTCGCACGGAACCAGACGAACAGAGGAATGGAACGAATGGATGTGTAAGTTGTAATCCCCTTGTTTGTTTCACATCCACCAGAGGTTGGTAGGGATCTGTTACACTGCTCCCCTTTTGTGGAACACTCCGGCAGACCCGGATTGATCCTTTTCGGGTCAACTTGGGGCTGTCCGGTCCTTTGTTAGGGCAATAGTTCTGTTTGTCTGGACAGACCGTCCGCGTTCCCATTAAACTTGCCAGGGCGGTATTGGATGGAGAAATTGTATGGCTGTAGTGCGAGACTCCATCTCAGTAAGCGTCCATTATCTCCAGCTACTCTGTTCAGCCATACAAGGGGGTTATGATCAGTAATTAAGGTGAATTCTTGACCATACAGATATGGGGTTAATTTCTTTAGGGCCCAGACCAGGGCTAAGCACTCTTTTTCCACTGCCGCGTAACTCACTTCTCTAGGTAACAGTTTTCTGCTGAGATACGCGACAGGGTGTTCGCCCCCGTCTTCGCCGACCTGGCTTAGCACTGCCCCCAGTCCGTACAAGGACGCATCTGTGTGGACGACAAATCTTTTGTTAGGGACGGGGGCAGATAAGACAGGTGCATTGATCAAGGCTTGTTTCAAGGTTTGGAATGCTGTTTCACAGGCGGGAGACCACAGGACTACTCTAGGTAAATTCTTCTTTGTTAAATCTGTCAAGGGTTTGGCGATGGCGCTGTAGTCAGGGACAAATCTCCTGTAGTACCCTGCCGTCCCTAAAAATGCTAACACTTGTGTCTTAGTGTGGGGTGTGGGCCAATTGGCTACGGCCTCTACTTTAGCGGGTTCTGGTCGTTGTTTCCCACACCCCACCCGGTGTCCCAAATACTGGACTTCAGCCATGCCAAAGTTACACTTCTCCGGCTTTAGAGTTAGGCCGGCGGCCCTAATCTGATCCAACACAGTCTCTATGTGTTGTAGGTGTTCCCCCCAAGTCTCGCTATAGATCGCAATGTCATCCAGGTATGCGCAAGCGAAGTCCTGGAAGCCATCAAGGAGGCGGTCCACTAAGCGCTGAAAAGTAGCTGGGGCGTTTTTCATCCCGAAAGGCATGACCTTAAACTGGTACAGGCCAAACGGGGTGACAAACGCCGACTTAGGGATAGCGTCCTTGGCCAGGGGAATCTGCCAGTACCCCTTGCACAAGTCAATGGTGGTCAGATAGCGTCCCCTGGCAATGCGATCCAATAGCTCGTCTACTCGGGGCATGGGGTATGCGTCTGTCACAGTTCGGTCGTTGAGGCGTCGGTAATCGACACAGAACCGGGTCGTCCCGTCCTTTTTGGGGACTAGGACGACGGGAGATGCCCAGGGACTGTCGGATGGCTCTATAACCCCTAGTTTTAACATCTCCTGAATCTCCTTCCTCATCTCTTCTTTTACAGCCTCGGGAATTCTATAGGGAGTTTGTCGGAGCGGGGCTTGGCCTGGGGTTTCTACGTAATGGGTCGCTACAGGTGTGTAACCTGGCTCCTGGGAAAAGGTTAATCTCTTTTCAACTAGTAGTTGCTGGAGTTGTTCTCGTTCTGTGGGAGTTAATCGCTCCCCTAGCTGTACTGTATTAAGCAGCGTTTTGGACTCGGGGTTGGCTAATAGATCAGGGATGGGGAGACTGTCAGGGTCCTCAGAGGCGGGGATGCATATGGCGGCTATGTCCTCGGGCCGTTCTTGGTATTCCTTTAATAGGTTTATATGAAAGGACTTCTGTATCTTTTCGTCCTTGCTACTGGCAATGATATAGGTGGTGTCACAGACCTGGGCTACTACTTTGTAGGGGCCTTGCCAGGAGGTCTGCAATTTATTTCCTCGAACGGGTTTAAGTACTAGAACTTTCTGTCCTACCTGGAATGTTCTCAGCCTAGCGTTCCGATCGTACCAATGTTTCTGCCGACCCTGGGCCGCATGGAGATGATCCCGGGCCATCCGGGCTAACTGTTCCATACGGTCCCGCATTTCTAGCACATATGGTACGATGGGGACACCTTCGTGTTCCGTCTCTCCCTCCCAGTGCTCTCGGATGAGGTCGAGAGGGCCTCGCACCCTCCGTCCATAGAGCAGTTCAAAGGGAGAGAACCCAGTGGACTCCTGCGGTACCTCCCGGTAAGCAAACAGGAGGTGTGGCAAAAATCGCTCCCAGTCTCTGTATTCCGCCGTAAAGGTCCGTAGCAATTGCTTTAGGGTACCATTAAAGCGTTCACAGAGACCGTTAGTCTGGGGGTGGTACGGTGAACTAAGTAGGGGCTTAATACCACAGACCTTCCACAACTGCTGGGTTAAGTCTGCGGTAAACTGGGTCCCTCTGTCCGACAAGATTTCCTGGGGAAATCCTACTCTGGTGAATATCCCGACTAGCGCACTGGCGACAGTGTCAGCCTGGATATTCGTCAGAGCGACGGCTTCTGGGTAGCGGGTGGCATAGTCCACCACGGTAAGAATGTATTTCTTACCAGAGGGACTGGGGTTAGGTAGGGGTCCTACTAGATCGACTGCCACCCTGCTAAATGGTTCCTCGATCACAGGCATAGGGGACAGTCGAGCTTTCGGATGATCCCCTCTCTTCCCCACCCTCTGGCATACATCACACGTGCTACAGTAACGGCGCACGTCCTTCGAGATTCCTGGCCAAAAGAAGGTCTGAGTGATTCTGTAGGTTGTGCGGTTACCCCCTAGATGTCCTGCTAACGGAATGTCGTGGCCAATTCGGAGAAGCTCCAATCGGTACTTTCTAGGTACCACTAATTGGCGCTTCTGCGAAGGAGCACAGCCTCTCTTCCTGCCTTCGGTTAATCTGTATAATCGGTCCCCCTCCCATATAAAACGTTCCCGCTCATCCCCTCTATTGTCAGCTAGTTCTCGGTACTTTCGGAGGGTGGGGTCCTGTCTAGTTTCCCTCCCAAACTCCTCTGGGGTGTCCCAAGCTAGCGGTCTATCTGTAGTGTCATTGCTAGGTGTCTGTCGGTGGCTTACCTGGGTCTCCCGACCTGTTGGCGGATCGTCCTCGATACGGGTCTGTGAGCGGGTGGTCACGGGGCAAGCCGCAGCAGTAGTGGGTAAAAAGGCCGAGGCTAGAGGGCCAATATCATTGCCCAACACGACCTCAGCGGGTAGGTTGTCCATAATGCCCACCGTGGTCTTTCCTGACCCGACTCCCCAATCCAAGTGTACCCGGGCGGTGGGTAAGCGAAAAACAGCCCCCCCTGCGACCCGAACAGCAACAGTACGGTTAGACACAAGCTCTGGTTTCACCAGATGCTTTTGTATTAAAGTGATGGTAGCGCCAGTGTCCCTTAGGCCTTGTGCTATCTGTCCATTTACACGCACCTCCTGACGGTGGTGCTGGCGATTATCTGGGGAAGCCGCTTGTATGGGGTTGGCCTCATATAATATTCCCAGGCATTCCTCAGGGCTCCCTTCAATTTCCAGGCAATGAGCAGCAGCGGGGCGTGAAGATGGGCTTTCGGTGTTAGATGTGCGCCTCCAATTATTATTGGCTGATCCCAACGGGCAAACACGGGCAATATGTCCCAGGTTGCCGCAGCGATGACACGTCACTCTGTAGGATTCCCGGGGCTGGTTGTTAGACCCTTGAGGACGTGGAGGTCCTGGGGGTACCGGGGCCCGGAATTCTGTGCGTGCAGCGTAGGTTGGGGTGCGGGCCTCTGTTCTAGGTGCTGGTCGCGTAGTACCTTGGCTCACTTTTCTCGTTTCCACATATTCGTCTGCTAGTCGTGCTGCCTCATTTAAGTTGGCTGGGCGGCGATCTCTCACCCAATCCTGTGTATCTGCCGCCAAATCTTGGAAGAAATGTTCCATCAAGAACAATTGTAGCACTTCTTCTCCGGTGTTAGCATTGCACCCTTGCATCCAATGTGATGCCACCCTTTGTAGCTTGTTTGCCCATTCCATGTGGGAGTCCGCTGCCTTCTTTTTGGACTCCCGGAAGCGACGGCGATACGCCTCTGGGGTGACTGCGTATCGGGTGAGTAGTGCGGCTTTCACCCGCTGATATTGTGTGATATCTTCGGCCGTGAGTGCCCGAAAAGCCTCATTTGCTTTTCCTGAAAGTTTCCCAGCCAGAATAGTAACCCATTGGTCTGGGGGTATCTGGTGCAGTGAGCACTGCCGCTCAAAATCTGCCAAATACCCATCAATCTCTTCCTCATTTTCTGCAAACGCTTTAAATGCAGTAAATGGTATTTTCCTCCCTGCAGCAACGGGAGGAGGAGTAGGAACTATATGTGTACTAGCTTGTTGCGCCAATACATGTTCCGTGTCTTGCCTCCTCTTAGTCTCGATCTCCTCTTTTGCGTTCTTGAACAGTCTGTCTAATAGCTCCGTGGTCTTTTCCGGATATAATGCTAATCTTCGCTGTACAATAGCAGTGAGTACATCGTTCTCGCTGACCGGTGCAATAGGTTCAGTTACCTCCATGGATCTATCCATTTCGTCCAGCTCCAGTAGGTCAGCTATCAGCTCTCTCCTTGGTCTGTTACTAGCACTCCTACCACGATTTTCCAATAGATCTTTCAGTGTGGGTCTTTTCAGCTTGGCATACTGAGACTCCATTCAGCACTTGCTCCTTGGGCAAAAGAACCATCCCACCGCTGCCACCAATGTAACGGCTACCCAGATAGAGAGAGGGTTTCTGCCGTTGAAGACGTCCTTTTTCCCTGCAAGCTGCTGTGGAGAAGTAGGCTGCTGTAATCCCATCCACGATATCCAGAGTGAGGAGCAGGTTCAGCTGTAAACAGGAGCAGAATAATATTCCCAAATAATCCCCTTCCAAGAACGAGACGAGGCTACGTTTTGAAGGGTCAAGAAGAACTGAGGACTGGAACACCCAGCCTGCTTTTTATTAGAAATAGATACACACAGAACACTCCCAGGGGGAGGATGAAAACAACCAATAATACAGATGGTAACACCCCCACGTCTCCTCCCCTCAGATAACTACATAACCCAATTAAAATGTCCACATTTTTCCACCAGTTCTGGATGTACCCCAAAAACAGGGGGTACAGCTTTAAATCCGGTAGCGCTGGATAGCTCTCCTTCAGGGGGACAATATATCCAAAAATCACCCCATTCGGATGTACAGTTCGGGAGATACAACGTTCCAAAGTTTTGACCGACCGCACAGACCAACTAGCCGAAATTAGTTCCATGAGTTTTGGCCTTGCGGTCGGTCTCCGTTCGCACGGTAAAAAGGTATGATACTCTGGCCATCCATGCGAATCGCGGGGTTCGCTGGAATCCCCATAGATGATTGCATATAACTACCGAACGAGGGGACGTTCGGTAGTTTCCGTACGAACTTATGGAGGTCTGGAGGATTCAGCGGTGTTCGCCTGTTTGCGTATCCGTTTTCAGTTCCATGCGGTTACAGGCAAACACCGCTGTTCGCACACAAGATGGCCGCGAACACGTGGAAAGTCCCGAAATGGCGGCCACCTCTGCATTACACGTGAAATTCGCACGGAACCAGACGAACAGAGGAATGGAACGAATGGATGTGTAAGTTGTAATCCCCTTGTTTGTTTCACATCCACCAGAGGTTGGTAGGGATCTGTTACAGCAATGATTCCCTCCCCTCTGCCCTGGAGATAATTGAGAAGTAATTCAATTATCTCCAGGACAAAGACACATCGCCATTTTAAATACAAAACCAGAAAGTGCATAAAAATACATAACTTTATAATAACCGAATATTTCACATCACATATCCCTAGATAGCCTGGATCTGAGTGCATATTATTGACGAATAGCGCTCAGATCCCATACGTATAGTTCAATCGCCATGGAGTCAAAGTTCTTAAGTCTTTCGGTATGCGGTTGACTCCATGGGAAGGCTATCTGGGTTAAGTACTTTCGTATGTGGTAAAAACTCCCAAACAGCCGGTGTTCGTACGCGTTCGTCGAGACAGCCAGGCGACCCGTTGTTTCAGCGGTGTTCGGCAGAAATAGTGTCCGTTTTTAGTTCCATGAAATCAGAGCCGAACACCGCTGGGCTTTCGGGCATTTTAAAATGGCCGCTGCCTCGTGGTCGACATACGAACGACGACCACCCAGAATTCGGTTTAATTGAGAAGTGTCTGCGGTTAACCACAACGTTCTAATTGGGATCAAGAGGTTAACCAGCAGCACACTTCTATCCTGGGCGGCCATCCGTTCGGTAGCTTTGGTCGGTGAAAACAGTCATTCGTATGGTTGGGCTATAGGAAACAGTCATTACACGAAAGTACAGGAAATAGACGAATCCACCACAATAGACAGATGGATGGTTCTGTCACAGATACGATTTATATTAATCATATTTTTATATATATTACAGGTTTCAGTTTCCAGATTTACAACCGATAGTTTGTTTGGTAAGTCTGCAGTTTGGAGTTTGGTTATTACCATATTTCTCTCTCTTTTTTAGCTTGAAGTTATCGATTTGTTCCTGTTTCCAGTTCTTGCCGAGTGGGATATCGTTCATGTTCCCTGGTCTTTGGTGTTCGCAAGAAAGAGGGAGATTGTGGGAGACACAGGCCTTTTATAGTCACTTCCTCTGTTATGTGATTGGTTGCCTGTGTACCTATACAGTTTTTTCTTTCATTTTTGATAATATTTATATTCCTCTATCTTTGCTGCTGAGGTTAATAAAGAAAGAGTTATGCATAATACTCGCCTCCGTGTCTTTAATAAAATCATGACTTTACGTCATGTTAATAGTAAAATCTGGGAATTAACACTCACAAACTTTTATGCAAGCCCCCATGCAAGGAGACATCCCACAGGGAGGGACAACATGTAACCAATCCCGTACAGTAAAACATAAAACAAACCCAGCACAAACATATAAAATCCCCCCCTCTGCCTGTGATATAATTACTGAACACAATGGGTTAATGTAATTTATCACAGGCAGGAAAAATACAGTTTTTACAGCATATTCATAACTTCTAAATATACATCACATTCACATAAAAATATATATTCACAATCAATCCATTCAGGGGAACAACATATCAAAAAATGGCATGAATCAGACCAGGGGTTCAGAAGTTAGTAAAGAATCTTTTGGGGCCTGGCTGGCAGCATGGCTATCTGGCCCAAACCGGTTTTACAGAGACCTCTATCCTGGAGACAATGGGGAAAATAATCCAATTATATCCAGGGATAGAGGCAGACTCCATTGAGCACATATTACCAGTAAAACAGAAAAGGATACAAAAATACATAACTCCTATCATACTGAATTGAACGGGCCAAATCTCCCAGGGTCCATAGTCACAGGGCAAGACGCGGGCAAGCAGTCCTCTCCAGGCACAAGTGGCGAAGGGCACTTCGTCACAGTAATAAATCCATGAATAAAGTAGCAGGGAGGGAAAGTACCGAATAAATGCCAGTCATGCTCCAGCAGACATGACTGGACCTTTCCGGGTCCAGTGGGGCTGACGGGAATGCCAGTCATTAGTCCCAGAATAAGTCTGTTTGGCAGGCCAGCCCACATACAGCATTCAAAGGGCCAGACCTCCCCGGGTCCATAATCCCAAGGCAACAGGCGGGCAACCAGGCTCCTCCAATGCAATGTGGCGAGATTGGTCTCGTCACACTTGAGTATTGGCTTTCCCTTATCGCTGTGTCTCGTTCTGTGTCCCTGACCTCGGCTAGTATATTGACTATTCTTAGATATGTTAAGTCCGGCCATTCTATGGTCCGGTTAGACGTTACCCTTAGTCCTAGGTGTGACACTATTCTGCGTGCTGGATCAACTGTAATCCTGACATAGTGTCCCTTAAATAATAATCAAGAGTGGAACTGGTGCCCTCCCACCTGCCCCCACCAATGGCCGGAGACTGAGGACCCAAATTTCTCATAAAATCGGAGAAGTGGACATGTCATTGTCCAACCCCCAAATGACAATATGCCACCCTGGGTGGCTAAAGGGCCCAAATCATCTAGCCACCACCAAAAATAAATTCAAGTTCCTACCCACCCTCACCCTAATAATAGTGATAATTGTGCCCAATAAATCTAAAACCTGTATTAAAAAAATTACACTTACCATCAGAAGTCTTTCATGGGGCTTACCTAGAGAGCAAGTAGGACACAGGATGAGCTGAAGTCCATACAGAACTCTCTTGGTACATTCGATCAAACTTACTGTGACAAACTCCCCTTTCCAAGTGAGTTTGCAATGCGTTCCTGGAGGAGCCTGGTTGCCAGCCACAGACCATGGACTCTGTAAAATGTGATGTAAAAGTCTCTGTTCGTGTATTTGGACTATATGGTTAGGGAACCGAACAGCCGCATGACTAGAGACCACCCTGGAGCTTGTTAAGCCTAATTGATACTTTGTAGCAATTTCCACTGCAGTGTTCTAAGTGTTCGTCTGGGTGGCCGCATTTCCACGAGGTGGCGGCCATCTTGTTCACATGAACACAGGCAGCGGTGTTTGGTCGTCGAGTTTATGGAACTATTTTCGGACACTAAAACTCCTGAACTCCGCTGGACTTCCATGATTGCCTGCGTTCGGTTCTACAACACTTAGAAAGGCGCTGTTCAGTGGAAACGTTCCTACAAACAAGGGGAACAAGCTTCAGGGTATGAACATTGACTATGTTCGATAGTTTATTCGGTTTTTAAACTACCGAACTAGACCAACCGCAATCCCTGATTCTGAGGAAATATTTTGGGCATGGGACCATGCGTGCGGTCGGTCAAATTATGACTTCAAGGAAATTCCTGAACCCCTGAACCGATCTGGGTGATTTTAGGATATGTTGGTCACCCAGATCACGGCTATCAGGGGATGTAACTTTTGTGGGGTTTTATGTATTTTTAAGGTACTTTTGGGGTGTCCGGGAAATGTGTTTTTTTTGTACCTGGAGATAATTGAGTTTAATACAGTACTTGACTCAATTATCTCCCAGGCACAGGGGAGGGATAATCTTTTTATGTATGGGAGTGTCCTGGATATGAGAGCCAATGTAATTGTATATTTGTTCCTACTGTGGTTTACTCTCCAGGGGGAGTGCCCCTGCATATAAGGCCAGTTGTGGCTGCCAATAAAATTATTCCAGCTTGTACTCCGAGAACTATGTGTCGTTTGGTTACTGGGAGAGGAAAGGGCTATTCTTTAATCACTGTTCCAGTGTAGAGGATTCAACGGATTAGAGCTCCCAGGACTGAGTGTCGTCCAGTGCCTGGGGGTGTCTAGAGCGAGTTCCCCATTCAGCTCCAGAAGGGAGCGGTTCCAGGACCCCAGTAAAGCCACGGCGACTGTGGGCAGAAGTGCTGCGGTTTGTCCCCGGTTTCAGCTAGGAAGCGCTCCTTGGCGGAGGTACCCAGTCGGGGTACAGGGAGCTCCGTTACACTTTCTAACATTTTGGGAGAAACTGGACGACAGATCGAGCTTACCTGATTATGGCATTACTGTTATGCAGCAAGTACCACTTACGCCTGCCAACTCACCTGCTCCAGTGCTGAAAGGGTGTCTTTCAATTTTCTACATATGCAGGTTATAAGGGGTTTTCACCCTCTGCACAGCTTCCATTCCAGAGGAGCCAAAAGAGGAAACTTATCAAACAAGCGACGTGTCCTAACCGATCCCAAAACTTAAACCGAACTCTGCAACTAGAGCACCTGGTCTGTGTAGCACAGTGCACTGACCTGCAAGAAGGCCTGGAGTCTAGTTGGCAGAAACTGAGGTCACCCAGTGATGATAGACTATAGGACACTCAGCTCTATACAGTTTCACAAGCCACGGTTCCACTGTATCTACCAGCATGGAGTCGGGAAGCTCCTTTTACGAGCAATGCAGATTGGTGTCATTCCTAGTTATTTTCTTTTTTTAAATATTTTTTTTAATTATTTTTGTTGTGTAGTGATGTCCCGGACGGTTCGCTGGCGAATAGTTCCCGGCGAACATCGCTTGTTCGCGTTCACCACGGATGGCGAACACATGCGCTGTTCGGTCCGCTCCCTATTCGTCATCATTGAGTAAACTTTGACCCTGTACCTCACAGTCAGCAGACACATTCCAGCCAATCAGCAGTAGACCCTCCCTCCCAGACCCTCCCACCTCCTGGACAGCATCCATTTTACATTCATTGTGAAGCTGCATTCTTAGTGAGAGTAGGGACAGTGTAGCTGCTGCAGATTTGATAGGGAAATTGATAGCTAGGCTAGTGTATTCAGTGTCCACTACAGTCCTGAAGGACTTATCTGATCTCTGCTGTAAGGACAGAACCCCAAAAAGCCCTTTTTAGGGCTAGAACATCAGTCTGCATTTTTTTTTCCTGTGTAATGTAATTGCAGTTGCCTGCCTGCCAGCCAGCCTGTGTTCAAAATTTTTGACTGTAATAGATTGAATAGCAGTTAGTTGTCTGCCAGCGTGTGTGTCAGGCTCACAGCGTATACTGTGCCCACTCGCCCAGTGCCACCACTCATATCTGGTGTCACAATAGCTTGCATTTAACAAAAAAAAAAAATTGGGGGACTGTAATATAATAGCAGTCAGTTTCCTTCACGAGTGTGCGTCTCAGGGCCTGCCAGGGCACAGTGTCACACCAGTGCAACTCATATCTGGTGTAACAGTAGTGTACATTTAAAAAATAAAAAATACAATTTTGACTGTAATAGATTGAATAGCAGTTAGTTGTCTGTCAGCGTGTGTGTCAGGCTTACAGCGTATACTGTGCCCACTTGCCCAGTGCCACCACTCACTCACTGGTGTCCCAATAGCTTGCATTTAAATAAAAATAAACTTTTTTGACTGTAATATAATAGCAGTCAGTTTCCTTCACTAGTGTACGTTTCAGGGCCTGCCCAGTGCCACCACTTACTCACTGGTGTCACAATAGCTTGCATTTAACAAAAAAAAACTTTTTGGACTGTAATATAATAGCAGTCAGTTTCCTTAACGAGTGTGCGTTTCCGGGCCTGCCCAGTGCCACCACTCACTCACTGGTGTCCCAATAGCTTGCATTTAAAAAAAACTAAACTTTTCGGACTGTAATATAATAGCAGTCAGTTTCCTTCACGAGTGTGCGTTTCAGGGCCTGCCAGGGCACAGTGTCACACCAGTGCAACTCATATCTGGGGTAACAGTAGTGTACATTTAAAATTTTTGACTGTCATAGATTGAATAGCAGTTAGTTGTCTGCCAGCGTGTGTGTCAGGCTCACAGCGTATACTGTGCCCACTTCCCCAGTGCCACCACTCATATCTGGTGTCACAATAGCTTGCATTTAACAAAAAAAAACTTTTTGGACTGTAATATAATAGCAGTCAGTTTCCTTCACGAGTGTGCGTTTCAGGGCCTGCCAGGGCACAGTGTCACACCAGTGCCACTCATATCTGTTGTCACAGTAGCTTGCACGCATAGTACCACTAATCGAAAAAAAAATGACAAGAAGAGGCAGGCCACCCCGCAGGGGCCGTCGTGGTCGTGGTGCTGTGATTCCCTTTGACCCTAGAATAATGCCCAGTGTTCAGAGGCCACGTACCCTGAACCTGAAAAGTTCTGAGGACATAGTTGACTGGCTAACACAGGACACCCAATCTTCTACAGCTTCCGCTTGGAACCTCGACGCACCATCCTCCTCCAGCTTAGCTTCGGGCACCTCTCAAGTTACCACTCGCCCGCCTGCCACCACCACCAACACTAGCACCACAGCCGCTTCACTTGGTATGTCAGAGGAGTTATTTACACATCAGTTGGAAGAAATGAGTGATGTGCAACCATTATTGCCAGAGGATGTAGATAACAGGGATATGTCTCAGTCAGGCAGCATTACACACGTACGGTGTGATGATGATGATGATGATGTTGTACCCACTGCTGCTTCCTTTGCTGAGTTGTCAGATACAAGTGAAGCGGTTGATGATGATGATGCGTCCGTGGATGTCATGTGGGTGCCCGCTAGAAGAGAAGAAGAACAGGGGGAAAGTTCAGATGGGGAGACAGAGAGGAGGAGAAGGAGATGAGTTGGAAGCAGGGGGAGGTCGTCGCAAGGAGCTAGTGGCACAGTCAGACAGCATGCATCGGCACCCGGGGTCAGCCAGACAGCACGCCAATCAACGCATGCTGTTGCCACCACCAGAATGCCGTCATTGCAGAGCTCAGCAGTGTGTGTCTGCCTCTGACAACAGCGATGCCATTTGCAACCTGTGCCAAAAGAAACTGAGTCGTGGGAAGTCCAACACCCACCTAGGTACAACTGCTTTGCGAAGGCACATGATCGCACATCACAAACGCCTATGGGATCAACACATGAGTACAAGCAGCACACAAACTCAAAGCCGCCATCCTCCTCCTGGTCCAGCATCTTCAGCCACGTTAACCACTGCTGTCCTCCTTGCCCCCTCTCAACCATCCGCCCCTCCGTCTCTCGCCTTGAGCAGTTCCTGCTCATCTGCCCACAGTCAGGTGTCTGTCAAGGACATGTTTGAGCGTAAGAAGCCAATGTCACAAAGTCCCCCCCTTGCCCAGCGTCTGACAGCTGGCTTGACTGAACTCTTAGCCCGCCAGCTTTTACCATACAAGCTGGTGGAGTCTGAGGCGTTCAAAAAATTTGTAGCTATTGGGACACCGCAGTGGAAGGTACCCGGCCAAAATTTCTTTGCACAAAAGGCAATCCCCAACCTGTAAAAAAGGAAAGGTAATAGGCGCTCACTATAGTGATCTGGCAGCAGTATACAAAACAAGGATTCCCCAACCTTGTGAGTGAATAGTGGAAAGAGAGAGAGCGTATACCGCGCCTATTAATTCAAATGTAAAATATACAAAAAATACATACATATGTTCTTGGATATTCCAATTAATCGTGACCTCAAAGAGAAATTAAGATAAAAAGATAATAGCGCAATACAGCAAATTTTATCTTAAAAATAGATAGTTAGTAACTATGTACAGTCCACTCACATGGAAATGAGCTATGACAGAGCTCTACTGTGAAGCGCTTGGACGGTACAATCCCCGTCTTTGGATTAGTAGTAGTTGCCGCAGATGTTTTTCAAGGTGCCATGTGTGTAGTTGGTATAAAAGAAAAGATAGCAGCAATATGGTGAAGTAAGTCCAAATGGTATAATAGATAATAAATGGTATTGTACTTACACTTTCCAGAGCATGTAACCTGCTCTGGTGTAAACAGCTTAGGTGGTATGATCCCCACCAAGGATATACAGTGTGACAGACCCCTTTTGGAGTGACAGATACCATCTCGGAGAATTGCCGTTCTATTTGGATTATTGTGGATTTCGGGTACTTGTGGATCCGTACGGTACACGTCGCCACGTGGAAAGAACAATGGGTCGCGGCCATTTTGACCGCATGAACTAATGACCGAACACTCACGAACTTTCCACACGACGAATTTCAACCTTACCGGTAACGTACGCCCATACTGGTCGACAGATCCAAAGTACCGAAATAGAGACGCCGGATCCAAGAGAGAGTTTTTGTTTATGTTATATGGTTCCTGAGTAAATGGTGCAAACGTGTATCTAGCGAACGGCCCAACCGATCTAGGGGATTTTCACGTATATTGTTCCCTTAGATCTCCGTTCCCTAATACACGTAGCACATTGCATTTTCGTTATATATTGTGTGTGTTATTAAGCCTGTAATATTTGTGAAATATTCTGCTCGGTACAGTGGGAGTGACTCCCACTGTAAATGTATTATCTCCTCCGGATACGGGGAGGAGTTGTTGTACGGCATAAAAGCCCGAGTTGCAGAATAAACATTATTCCTACTTTGACCCTCAACACAGAGTCTCGTCTCGTGCTTGGAGGGGATGGCTATTACTTGGAGTCGTAATTATGGGGAACCTGTTATGCTTTAGCTGACTTCGTGCTTGGGGGAAAAGGACACCTTCTCAGCGGCGTAAACCCCTACTACACCGGGGTGCCGCTACAATTGGTGGCAGCGGTGGGATCGTTCTTTTACCCCAGAAGGACAGCTACCGAGAGCAATCAGGATGGAGGCCTACTACGGAAGGTTGAAACGATCTACCCTAAAAGACTTGTTGGAGAGCCGTGGTCGTTCGGCTAGCAACAAAAAGAAAAGAGACATTTTGGCAGAATTGGTCGCATTGGACTTAGCTGAACAGAATGGCGAACTGGGTGTCGAACCAAACCCAGAACCGGAGATCGCATTGGTCCGAACCCCGGAAGACGAACGATTCGACCACGAGGTGAGGGTAAGGCTGGCTCACTACGGACCAAACCCCTCACCTAGGATCGTGACTCAAGTAATTGCGGCGGTCGATGCCAACCGGCGCCAGACTTCAACCAGCGCCAGTCCAATTGCTGGGACTTTTCAAACTCCCGAGGAAAAGAGGAAAGTACACTTTGCCACTTTTAAAAATTTTGTGGAAACAGAGGGGGAGATTGACCAATACTTAGCGGATTTTGAGCGTCAATGTGCCTTACATAAAGTACCCTCCGAGGAGTGGGTTAAAATTTTGTCTGGCAAATTATCCGGACGAGCCAGTGATGCTTTCCGGGCGATCCCGGACCATGAGGTGGGAAATTATCGATTGGTCAAGGAAGCTCTATTGTCCCGATATGCGGTAACCCCCGAAGCATATCGGAGACGCTTCCGGGAATCCCGAAAGCAAACCGGTGACTCCTACACCGAATGGGCCTGCCGATTACAACGCACGGCTGGCCACTGGATGGATGGGTGCCAAGCTACCACCGCGGAGGAGGTATTACAATTGTTTTTGTTGGAGCATTTTTTTGAAAAGGTGGACAAGGAGCTCAGAGAGTGGATTCGGGATAGGAGACCCCTTACCCTACCCGAAGCCGCCCGGCTGGCCGACGAGTATGCAGACGCCCGCAAACCCGACCCCTCGGTCCAAAAGACAGCTCCCCGAGTAGAAAGCCGCCCCGTCGGCCCTACTCCAACCACCCCCGCTAATCAACCTAGCTACAACACTTCCTCCCGCTTCGCCCAGTCCAGTGTCCCGGACCGCCGGCGGTGCCATAGGTGCCAACAGGTGGGCCACCTGAGAGACAAATGCCCACTAGATCCAGCTCGACAAGCTTCTTGGAGGAAGCCCGCTGAAGGGAACACCCGACCCTTTACCTCAGGGGCCCATTGCATTGAAGCCCAGCCCCTGGGGGAAGAGCAATGGGAAATTTTGCACGAGGCCAACCCCCTATATGCGGCTGCCGTAGACAACCGTCAACATCACCGACAAACAGTCCGAGTAAATGGACAAGTTGTCAGTGGATTACGAGACACTGGGGCCACCCTAACATTGATCCAACACGACCTGGTCCCAGAAAAAGAACATACTGGACAAACGGTGGCCGTTAGAGTGGCCGGGGGTGCGGTGCATCGTCTCCCCACGGCCCGAGTGCATTTGGATTGGGGGGTGGGAGCTGGCCAAGTGAATGTGGGCCTGATGAAAGGGCTACCAGCGGAAGTACTCTTGGGAAATGATTTAGCCCCGCTGTTGTCCGCTTTTGCCCCTCAAGGCCCTGCTGGAGCCTGCCCTGTCACCACCCGGGCTCAGGCTCGTGCTATTGGAATCGGCCCGCCGGTCGCGGAGACCCAGGTAAGATCTAACCCTCCGACTGTTACCTTAGGACAGACCCCCTTAGACTGGGATACCCCTGAGACTTTTGGGAGGGAGACGCGGGAAGACGTCACTCTACGAAAATATAGGGATAAGGCAGATAAAGGGGAACCGGGGACAGATGGGGAAAGCTACGAGTGGGTGGGGGATAGACTGTATAGGATCCCCCAGGAGCCCGCAACAGGTAAAAACCCCGTCCCGCAGAAGCAACTAGTGCTACCGAAAAAATACCGACAAGAGATCATGAGGATCGCTCACGATATACCCTTAGCTGGCCATTTAGGAGTACGTCGCACGGGCCATAGGATTACCCAGAATTTCTTCTGGCCAGGGTTTAACCGGGACGTGCGACAATACTGCAGAACCTGTGACACTTGCCAACGGGTGGGTAAGAGGGGAGATCGCCCAAAGGCTAAATTAATGTCGATGCCGATCATTGGGGAACCTTTCTATAGGGTCGCCGTCGACATTGTAGGCCCCCTAGCGCGACCTAGCCCATCCGGTAAGAAGTACATTCTTACTGTGGTGGACTATGGGACCCGGTACCCCGAGGCAGTACCCCTGCCAAATATTGAAGCTGAGATGGTAGCCGATGCATTGGTTAAGATATTCACTCGGGTGGGGTTCCCTAAAGAAATCCTATCCGACCAGGGAACCCAGTTCACTGCCTTACTCACACAGCAGTTATGGAAAGTGTGCCACATTAAACCCCTGCTCAGTTCCCCGTACCACCCCCAAACTAACGGTCTCTGTGAGCGCTTTAATGGGACTCTCAAACAAATGTTGAGGACCTTTACGGACGGTTGCAGAGACTGGGAGAGATTCTTACTGTAACAGATCCCTCTCAACCTCTGGTGGATGTGAAACAAACAAGGGAATTATAATTTACACATTCATTCGTTTCATTCCTCTGTTCGTCTGGTTCCGTGCGAATTTCACGTGTAATACAGAGGTGGCCGCCATTTCGGGACTTTGCACGTGTTCGCGGCCATCTTGTGTGCGAACAGCGGTGTTTGCCTGTAACCGCATGGAACTGAAAACGGATACGCAAACAGGCGAACACCGCTGAGTCCTCCAGACATCCATAAGTTCGTACGGAAACTACCGAACGTCCCCTCGTTCGGTAGTTATATGCAATCATCTATGGGGATTCCAGCGAACCCCGCGATTCGCATGGATGGCAAGAATATCTTACCTTTTTACCGTGCGAACGGAGACCGACCGCAAGGCCAAAACTCATGGAACTAATTTCGGCTAGTTGGTCTGTGCGGTCGGTCAAAACTTTGGAACGTTGTATCTCCCGAACTATACATCCGAATGGGGTGATTTTTGGATATATTGTCCCCCTGAAGGAGAGCTATCCAGCGCTACCGGATTTAAAGCTGTACCCCCTGTTTTTGGGGTACATCCAGAACTGGTGGAAAAATGTGGACATTTTAATTGGGTTATGTAGTTATCTGAGGGGAGGAGACGTGGGGGTGTTACCATCTGTATTATTGGTTGTTTTCATCCTCCCCCTGGGAGTGTTCTGTGTGTATCTATTTCTAATAAAAAGCAGGCTGGGTGTTCCAGTCCTCAGTTCATCTTGACCCTTCAAAACGTAGCCTCGTCTCGTTCTTGGAAGGGGATTATTTGGGAATATTATTCTGCTCCTGTTTACAGCTGAACCTGCTCCTCACTCTGGATATCGTGGATGGGATTACATCAGCCTACTTCTCCACAGCAGCTTGCAGGGAAAAAGGACGCCTTCAACGGCAGAAACCCTCTCTCTATCTGGGTAGCCGTTACATTGGTTGGCAGCGGTGGGATGGTTCTTTTTGCCCAAGGAGCAAGTGCTGAATGGAGTCTCAGTATGCCAAGCTGAAAAGACCCACACTGAAAGATCTATTGGAAAATCGTGGTAGGAGTGCCAGTAACAGACCAAGGAGAGAGCTGATAGCTGACCTACTGGAGCTGGACGAAATGGATAGATCCATGGAGGTAACTGAACCTATTGCACCGGTCAGCGAGAACGATGTACTCACTGCTATTGTACAGCGAAGATTAGCATTATATCCAGAAAAGACCACGGAGCTATTAGACAGACTGTTCAAGAACGCAAAAGAGGAGATCGAGACTAAGAGGAGGCAAGACACGGAACATGTATTGGCGCAACAAGCTAGTACACATATAGTTCCTACTCCTCCTCCCGTTGCTGCAGGGAGGAAAATACCATTTACTGCATTTAAAGCGTTTGCAGAAAATGAGGAAGAAATTGATGGGTATTTGGCAGATTTTGAGCGGCAGTGCTCACTGCACCAGATACCCCCAGACCAATGGGTTACTATTCTGGCTGGAAAACTTTCAGGAAAAGCAAATGAGGCTTTTCGGGCACTCACGGCCGAAGATATCACACAATATCAGCGGGTGAAAGCCGCACTACTCACCCGATACGCAGTCACCCCAGAGGCGTATCGCCGTCGCTTCCGGGAGTCCAAAAAGAAGGCAGCGGACTCCCACATGGAATGGGCAAACAAGCTACAAAGGGTGGCATCACATTGGATGCAAGGGTGCAATGCTAACACCGGAGAAGAAGTGCTACAATTGTTCTTGATGGAACATTTCTTCCAAGATTTGGCGGCAGATACACAGGATTGGGTGAGAGATCGCCGCCCAGCCAACTTAAATGAGGCAGCACGACTAGCGGACGAATATGTGGAAACAAGAAAAGTGAGCCAAGGTACTACACGACCAGCACCTAGAACAGAGGCCCGCACCCCAACCTACGCTGCACGCACAGAATTCCGGGCCCCGGTACCCCCAGGACCTCCACGTCCTCAAGGGTCTAACAACCAGCCCCGGGAATCCTACAAAGTGACGTGTCATCGCTGCGGCAACCTGGGACATATTGCCCGTGTTTGCCCGTTGGGATCAGCCAATAATAACTGGAGGCGCACATCTAACACCGAAAGCCCATCTTCACGCCCCGCTGCTGCTCACTGCCTGGAAATTGAAGGGAGCCCTGAGGAATGTCTGGGAATATTATATGAGGCCAACCCCATACAAGCGGCTTCCCCAGATAATCGCCAGCACCACCGTCAGGAGGTGCGTGTAAATGGACAGATAGCACAAGGCCTAAGGGACACTGGCGCTACCATCACTTTAATACAAAAGCATCTGGTGAAACCAGAACTTGTGTCTAACCGTACTGTTGCTGTTCGGGTCGCAGGGGGGGCTGTCTTTCGCTTACCCACCGCCCGGGTACACTTGGATTGGGGAGTCGGGTCAGGAAAGACCACGGTGGGCATTATGGACAACCTACCCGCTGAGGTCGTGTTGGGCAATGATATTGGCCCTCTAGCCTCGGCCTTTTTACCCACTACTGCTGCGGCTTGCCCCGTGACCACCCGCTCACAGACCCGTATCGAGGACGATCCGCCAACAGGTCGGGAGACCCAGGTAAGCCACCGACAGACACCTAGCAATGACACTACAGATAGACCGCTAGCTTGGGACACCCCAGAGGAGTTTGGGAGGGAAACTAGACAGGACCCCACCCTCCGAAAGTACCGAGAACTAGCTGACAATAGAGGGGATGAGCGGGAACGTTTTATATGGGAGGGGGACCGATTATACAGATTAACCGAAGGCAGGAAGAGAGGCTGTGCTCCTTCGCAGAAGCGCCAATTAGTGGTACCTAGAAAGTACCGATTGGAGCTTCTCCGAATTGGCCACGACATTCCGTTAGCAGGACATCTAGGGGGTAACCGCACAACCTACAGAATCACTCAGACCTTCTTTTGGCCAGGAATCTCGAAGGACGTGCGCCGTTACTGTAGCACGTGTGATGTATGCCAGAGGGTGGGGAAGAGAGGGGATCATCCGAAAGCTCGACTGTCCCCTATGCCTGTGATCGAGGAACCATTTAGCAGGGTGGCAGTCGATCTCGTAGGACCCCTACCTAACCCCAGTCCCTCTGGTAAGAAATACATCCTTACCGTGGTGGACTATGCCACCCGCTACCCAGAAGCCGTCGCTCTGACGAATATCCAGGCTGACACTGTCGCCAGTGCGCTAGTCGGGATATTCACCAGAGTAGGATTTCCCCAGGAAATCTTGTCGGACAGAGGGACCCAGTTTACCGCAGACTTAACACAGCAGTTGTGGAAGGTCTGTGGTATTAAGCCCCTACTTAGTTCACCGTACCACCCCCAGACTAACGGTCTCTGTGAACGCTTTAATGGTACCCTAAAGCAATTGCTACGGACCTTTACGGCGGAGTACAGAGACTGGGAGCGATTTTTGCCACACCTCCTGTTTGCTTACCGGGAGGTACCGCAGGAGTCCACTGGGTTCTCCCCCTTTGAACTGCTCTATGGACGGAGGGTGCGAGGCCCCCTCGACCTCATCCGAGAGCACTGGGAGGGAGAGACGGAACACGAAGGTGTCCCCATCGTACCATATGTGCTAGAAATGCGGGACCGTATGGAACAGTTAGCCCGGATGGCCCGGGATCATCTCCATGCGGCCCAGGGTCGGCAGAAACATTGGTACGATCGGAACGCTAGGCTGAGAACATTCCAGGTAGGACAGAAAGTTCTAGTACTTAAACCCGTTCGAGGAAATAAATTGCAGACCTCCTGGCAAGGCCCCTACAAAGTAGTAGCCCAGGTCTGTGACACCACCTATATCATTGCCAGTAGCAAGGACGAAAAGATACAGAAGTCCTTTCATATAAACCTATTAAAGGAATACCAAGAACGGCCCGAAGACATAGCCGCCATATGCATCCCCGCCACTGAGGACCCTGACAGTCTCCCCATCCCTGATCTATTAGCCAACCCCGAGTCCAAAACTCTGCTTAATACAGTACAGCTAGGGGAGCGATTAACTCCCACAGAACGAGAACAACTCCAGCAACTACTAGTTGAAAAGAGATTAACCTTTTCCCAGGAGCCAGGTTACACACCTGTAGCGACCCATTACGTAGAAACCCCAGGACAAGCCCCGCTCCGACAAACTCCCTATAGAATTCCCGAGGCTGTAAAAGAAGAGATGAGGAAGGAGATTCAGGAGATGTTAAAACTAGGGGTTATAGAGCCATCTGACAGTCCCTGGGCATCTCCCGTCGTCCTAGTCCCCAAAAAGGATGGGACGACCCGGTTCTGTGTCGATTACCGACGCCTCAACGACCGAACTGTGACAGACGCATACCCCATGCCCCGAGTAGACGAGCTATTGGATCGCATTGCCAGGGGACGCTATCTGACCACCATTGACTTGTGCAAGGGGTACTGGCAGATTCCCCTGGCCAAGGACGCTATCCCTAAGTCGGCGTTTGTCACCCCGTTTGGCCTATACCAGTTTAGGGTCATGCCCTTCGGGATGAAAAACGCCCCAGCTACTTTTCAGCGCTTAGTGGACCGCCTCCTTGATGGCTTCCAGGACTTCGCTTGCGCATACCTGGATGACATTGCGATCTATAGCGAGACTTGGGGGGAACACCTACAACACATAGAGACTGTGTTGGATCAGATTAGGGCCGCCGGCCTAACTCTGAAGCCGGAGAAGTGTAACTTTGGCATGGCTGAAGTTCAGTATTTGGGACACAGGGTGGGGTGTGGGAAACAACGACCAGAACCCGCTAAAGTAGAGGCCGTAGCCAATTGGCCCACACCCCACACTAAGACACAAGTGTTAGCATTTTTAGGGACAGCAGGGTACTACAGGAGATTTGTCCCTGACTACAGCGCCATCGCCAAACCCTTGACAGATTTAACAAAGAAGAACTTACCTAGGGTAGTCCTGTGGTCTCCCGCCTGTGAAACAGCATTCCAAACCTTGAAACAAGCCTTAATCAATGCACCTGTTTTGTCTGCCCCCGTCCCTAACAAAAGATTTGTCGTCCACACAGATGCGTCCATGTACGGACTGGGGGCAGTGCTAAGCCAGGTCGGCGAAGACGGGGGCGAACACCCTGTCGCGTATCTCAGCAGAAAACTGTTACCTAGAGAAGTGAGTTACGCGGCAGTGGAAAAAGAGTGCTTAGCCCTGGTCTGGGCCCTAAAGAAATTGACCCCATATCTGTATGGTCAAGAATTCACCTTAATTACTGATCATAACCCCCTTGTATGGCTGAACAGAGTAGCTGGAGATAATGGACGCTTACTGAGATGGAGTCTCGCACTACAGCCATACAATTTCTCCATCCAATACCGCCCTGGCAAGTTTAATGGGAACGCGGACGGTCTGTCCAGACAAACAGAACTATTGCCCTAACAAAGGACCGGACAGCCCCAAGTTGACCCGAAAAGGATCAATCCGGGTCTGCCGGAGTGTTCCACAAAAAGGGGAGCAGTGTAACAGATCCCTCTCAACCTCTGGTGGATGTGAAACAAACAAGGGAATTATAATTTACACATTCATTCGTTTCATTCCTCTGTTCGTCTGGTTCCGTGCGAATTTCACGTGTAATACAGAGGTGGCCGCCATTTCGGGACTTTGCACGTGTTCGCGGCCATCTTGTGTGCGAACAGCGGTGTTTGCCTGTAACCGCATGGAACTGAAAACGGATACGCAAACAGGCGAACACCGCTGAGTCCTCCAGACATCCATAAGTTCGTACGGAAACTACCGAACGTCCCCTCGTTCGGTAGTTATATGCAATCATCTATGGGGATTCCAGCGAACCCCGCGATTCGCATGGATGGCAAGAATATCTTACCTTTTTACCGTGCGAACGGAGACCGACCGCAAGGCCAAAACTCATGGAACTAATTTCGGCTAGTTGGTCTGTGCGGTCGGTCAAAACTTTGGAACGTTGTATCTCCCGAACTATACATCCGAATGGGGTGATTTTTGGATATATTGTCCCCCTGAAGGAGAGCTATCCAGCGCTACCGGATTTAAAGCTGTACCCCCTGTTTTTGGGGTACATCCAGAACTGGTGGAAAAATGTGGACATTTTAATTGGGTTATGTAGTTATCTGAGGGGAGGAGACGTGGGGGTGTTACCATCTGTATTATTGGTTGTTTTCATCCTCCCCCTGGGAGTGTTCTGTGTGTATCTATTTCTAATAAAAAGCAGGCTGGGTGTTCCAGTCCTCAGTTCATCTTGACCCTTCAAAACGTAGCCTCGTCTCGTTCTTGGAAGGGGATTATTTGGGAATATTATTCTGCTCCTGTTTACAGCTGAACCTGCTCCTCACTCTGGATATCGTGGATGGGATTACATCAGCCTACTTCTCCACAGCAGCTTGCAGGGAAAAAGGACGCCTTCAACGGCAGAAACCCTCTCTCTATCTGGGTAGCCGTTACACTTACCCCACCTGTTATTTGCGTATAGGGAGGTCCCCCAAGAATCTACGGGTTTTTCTCCCTTTGAGTTATTGTATGGGAGGAGGGTGCGAGGACCCCTCGATCTCATTCGGGACCACTGGGAAGGGGAAACCGAACAGGCAGGGACGCCTATTGTGCCATATGTCCTGGAACTCCGGGACCGCATGGAGCAACTTTCCCTATTGGTAAGGGAGAATCTCCAGGCGGCCCAGGGGCGACAGAAACGATGGTACGATAGGGGTGCCCGGCAACGACTATTCCACATAGGGCAGAAGGTATTGGTGCTAAAACCGGTGAAGGACAACAAACTGCAAGCTGCGTGGCAGGGTCCTTACAAGGTTCTAGCCCAACTCTGTGATACCACCTACCTTATTGCCAGCTGTGCAGATGAAAGGATCCAACGATCCTTTCATGTGAACATGTTGAAGGAATACCAAGAACGACAGGAAGATATTAACGCTGTTTGTGCCCCAGCTACGGATGACCCCGAAAATTTACCCCTACCTGACCTGCTAGAAAGGGAGACTCACCCCGACCCAGTTAGCCTAGTGAAGCTGGGAGAGCGACTGAAACCTACTGAGCTAGAGCAAGCTAGACAGCTCCTATGGGAAAAACAGAGTACCTTCTCCCAGGAGCCAGGATACACCACCCTGGCCATGTACAAAGTAGAAACCCCAGGGCAGGCCCCCCTCCGACAACCCCCTTACCGTATTCCGGAAGCCGTCCGGGACGGGATGCTAAAGGAAATACGGGAAATGACCCAGCTGGGGGTCATTGAGCCATCAGACAGTCCCTGGGCCTCTCCCGTAGTCCTAGTCCCCAAGAAAGACGGAACCACTCGGTTCTGCGTCGACTACAGACGACTGAATGAAAAGACTACCACTGACGCTTACCCCATGCCCCGGGTAGACAAATTATTAGATCGCATAGCCAGGGGTAACTATCTCTCTACCATAGACCTCTGCAAGGGTTATTGGCAGATTCCCCTGGCCGAGGATGCCGTCCCCAAGTCGGCATTTGTCACCCCGTTTGGCTTATACCAATTTAAGGTCATGCCATTCGGGATGAAAAATGCCCCGGCTACGTTCCAGCGAATGGTGGATCGGCTCCTCGATGGATTCCAGGAGTTTGCGTGTGCATACCTGGATGACATTGCGATCTACAGTGAGTCTTGGGAAGAACATTTAGTCCACGTAGGGGTAGTACTAGATAAGATTCGGGCCGCGGGCCTGACACTAAAACCCGAGAAGTGCCATTTAGGAATGGCCGAGGTCCAATACCTGGGTCACCGAGTAGGGTGTGGAAACCAGAGGCCGGAGCCTGCCAAGGTTGAAGCAGTAGCGAACTGGCCCACACCTAATACCAAGACCCAAGTATTGGCCTTCTTAGGGACCGCCGGGTATTATAGGCGCTTTGTCCCTGATTATAGTACGGTAGCCAAGCCCTTGACTGACTTGACCAAGAAGAATTTACCTAGACAGGTCCTGTGGTCTCCCGCTTGCGAAGCCGCATTCCAATCCCTCAAACATGCTCTTGTTAATGCTCCTGTCTTGGCTGCCCCAGTACCTAACAAACGTTTCCTTGTACATACAGACGCTTCCATGTATGGACTGGGGGCTGTGCTGAGCCAAATCGGGGAAGATGGAAAAGAGCATCCGGTCGCATACCTCAGCCGAAAGTTGTTACCGAGGGAAGTGAGTTATGCGGCCGTAGAGAAAGAGTGCCTGGCCCTGGTATGGGCATTGAAAAAACTAACTCCTTATCTGTATGGACAAGAATTTTCCTTGGTAACCGACCACAACCCATTGGTATGGCTTAACCGGGTCGCAGGAGACAATGGCCGATTGCTAAGATGGAGCTTGGCCCTGCAAACATACAATTTCACCATCAGCTATCGACCCGGTAAGCTAAATGGCAACGCCGATGGGCTGTCTCGACAACTTGACAATTCTCCGGATAAGTGAATTCCGGTCATCCCTAAGTTAATCCGAAAGGATCAAGCCAGGTCTGCCGGAGTGTACCACTAGGAGGGAGCCGTGGGACAGACCCCTTTTGGAGTGACAGATACCATCTCGGAGAATTGCCGTTCTATTTGGATTATTGTGGATTTCGGGTACTTGTGGATCCGTACGGTACACGCCGCCACGTGGAAAGAACAATGGGTCGCGGCCATTTTGACCGCATGAACTAATGACCGAACACTCACGAACTTTCCACACGACGAATTTCAACCTTACCGGTAACGTACGCCCATACTGGTCGACAGATCCAAAGTACCGAAATAGAGACACCGGATCCAAGAGAGAGTTTTTGTTTATGTTATATGGTTCCTGAGTAAATGGTGCAAACGTGTATCTAGCGAACGGCCCAACCGATCTAGGGGATTTTCACGTATATTGTTCCCTTAGATCTCCGTTCCCTAATACACGTAGCACATTGCATTTTCGTTATATATTGTGTGTGGTATTAAACCTGTAATATTTGTGAAATATTCTGCTCGGTACAGTGGGAGTGACTCCCACTGTAAATGTATTATCTCCTCCGGATACGGGGAGGAGTTGTTGTACGGCATAAAAGCCCGAGTTGCAGAATAAACATTATTCCTACTTTGACCCTCAACACAGAGTCTCGTCTCGTGCTTGGAGGGGATGGCTATTACTTGGAGTCGTAATTATGGGGAACCTGTTATGCTTTAGCTGACTTCGTGCTTGGGGGAAAAGGACACCTTCTCAGCGGCGTAAACCCCTACTACACCGGGGTGCCGCTACATACAGGATACCAGGAAATGAAGATTATAAGTCTAAAAAGTAACTTAAAAGTATACTTTAATATAAACAAACTAAACAATAATATATAAAATATGGATATAAAATATAGTCCCACTTTACGCGTTTCGCCTAATAGGACACTTCTGAAGAAGACTATTAGGCGAAACACGTAAAGTGGGACTATATTTTATATCCATATTTTATATATTATTGTTTAGTTTGTTTATATTAAAGTAGCCGGGCTTACAGGACGTCCTTAAGCAGGCCAGGAAGGTGTGTGGCAATTTCAGGCGTTCCTACACGGCCATGGCGCACTTTTCCGATATCCAGCGGCGAAACAACATGCCAGTGAGGCACTTAATTTGCGACAGCCCGACACGTTGGAATTCAACACTCCTAATGTTCGACCGCCAACAAGAAAAAGCCATTAACGAGTATTTGTATGACCGGGGTGCTAGGACAGCCTCTGCGGAGCTGGGAATTTTTTTGCCACGTTACTGGACGCTCATGCGCAATGCCTGTAGGCTCATGCGTCCTTTTGAGGAGGTGACAAACCTAGTCAGTCGCACCGAAGGCACCATCAGCGACATCATACCATTTGTTTTCTTCCTGGAGCGTGCCCTGCGAAGAGTGCTGGATCAGGCCGTAGATGAGCGTGAAGAGGAAGAGTTGTGGTCACCATCACCACCAGAAACAGCCTTATCAGCATCGCTTGCTGGACCTGTGGCAATGCTGGAAGAGGATTGTGAGGAAGAGGAGTCAGAGGAGGAATGTGGCTTTGAGGAGGAGGAGGAGGAAGACCAACCACAACAGGCATCCCAGGGTGCTCGTTGTCACCTATCTGGTACCCGTGGTGTTGTACGTGGCTGGGGGGAAGAACATACCTTCAGAGAGATCACTGAGGACGAGGAACAGGACATGAGTAGCTCGGCATCCAACCTTTGCAAATGGGGTCTTTCATGCTGTCGTGCCTGTTGAGGGACCCTCGTACAAAAAGGCTGAAGGAGAACGACCTGTACTGGGTGTCCACGCTACTAGACCCCCGGTATAAGCAGAAAGTGCCTGAAATGTTACCGAATTACGGCAAGTCGGAAAGGATGCAGCAGTTCCAAAATCAATTAAAAAGTATGCTTTACACAACGTATAAGGGTGATGTCACAGCACAACGGGAATCTAACAGGGGAAGAGGTGAAAGTAATCCTCCTCCTCCCAGGACCACGCCGGCAAGGACAGGACGCTTTACAGACGTGTTGTTGATGGAGGACATGCAGAGCTTTTTAAGTCCTATGCATCGCCACAGCCCTTCGGGGTCCACCCTCAGAGAACGACTCGACCGACAGGTAGCAGACTACCTTGCCTTAACTGCAGATATCGACACTCTGAGGAGCGATGAACCCCTTGACTACTGGGTGTGCAGGCTTGACCTGTGGCCTGAGCTATCCCAATTTGCGATAGAACTTCTGGCCTGCCCTGCTTCAAGTGTCCTGTCAGAAAGGACCTTCAGTGCAGCAGGAGTTATTGTCACTGAGAAGAGAAGTCGCCTAGGTCAAAAAAGTCTAAATTACCTCACCTTTATTAAGATGAATGAGGGATGGATCCCGAAGGGACTGACAGTGGGCAATACATTCGACTAAAAAAGGCCTGATGAGGGGGACAACTTAACACACCACTCCTATCTGGTGGCACATTAGATTGCACTCGCAGTGCCCCAAATTTGAAGTAGGAGGACCGACCAAGCATTTTTTTCCATCTCCCGCTTCCTAAAATCGATGCCTTATATACACGTCCCCTGATAGGGGACGTAACAGGGATTAAACTGATAGGAATAGTACTACTTAACACACCACTCCTATCTGGTGGCACATTAGATTGCACGCGCAGTGCCCCAAATTTGAAGTAGGAGGACCGACCAAGCATCTTTTTCCATCTCCCGCTTCCTGGGTGGAGGAAGAGAGACCTTCAATGACATCAGTGAGGACAAAGAAAGGGACATGGCTAGCTTGGTATCCAACCTTGTGCAAATGGGGAGTTTGCGGTTATGGAAATGGATTGTTTGCGGTTGTTTTAAACGGGGAGTTTGGTCTGTCACTGTGAAGCGGGCGTAACCCTTACACTACCTGATCAATACAACATACCTGATGTTTTAAAGCATGTTATTCCAAACAATTTAGGAATGTTAGGTGATTTATGCCCTTTATGGATTAAAACCAGACTCTGCATCAACTATGTAATTTTCCATGGGAGTTTTGCCATGGATCCCCCTCCGGCATGCCACAGTCCAGGTGTTAGCCCCCTTGAAACAACTTTTCCATCACTATTGTGGCCAGAAAGAGTCCCTGTTGGTTTTAAAATTCGCCTGCCCTTTGAAGTCTATGGCGGTTCGCCCGGTTTGCCCGTTCGCGAACATTTGCGGAAGTTCGCGTTCGCCATTCACGAACCGAAAATTTTATGTTCGCAACATCACTATTGTTGTGCATTAATATAACAAACAGTTTTGCAATACCCCGGCAGCCATAACAAGATGGTTAAGGAAACAGAACATACCAATACAAAGCAATCGTGTAATGCACACATTTTTGTGTAATAGACATGTTTAGTTAAATTTTGTCAGTGAGTTAAAGTCAGATGAGCAATCTTAGTAATATAATGTAAAGCGAAAGGTACAATAACATGAGTGACTGTGTATGGTAAAACAAACTTAGGGAAGGACCACCTGGAATATGGCAGAAATAATTTTTCGCTGCTGTGTTAGTGGACAGCTAGTGTCATATGACCATGTGAGACATATCTAATGAGTTACACATAGATAACGCACTCCTAAAGTCGTCAGGTCATTAGGTAGCAGATCCAATTAATCATATTAGTTCAGCCAATACCGCAGACGTGGTTTCATTGGGATCCTGGTATGTGTTCGGGGGGTACACAGCTTAATGTACAGTACACAGCTTATTGTACGGTATACAGCTTATTGTATTAGTTATGGTGAGTATAATCATTCCCTTCAGGCTTTTTGCAGTAAACACAATTTGTTTTCGTTGAAAAGATAGTGTTTACATTACAGCCTAGGGATACCTCCACTGGCCACTCCTCAGATGGCTGCTAGAGGTGCTTCCTGGGGCAGTGCTGCACAGTGTGACTGACATTCAGTGTCTCCACCCTCTGCATGCAGTCACTGAACTTTCCTCATAGAGATGCATTGGTTCTATTCTGACTCGGATTGTTGTGACAGTGATCTAACCCTTGTGAGCCCTCTGTGCCTGGCCTGTATAAGCAGATACGGTCACTGCGGACAATCCTCCTCAGATAGCTGAACTCACCAATACTAGTTTCATCCAAAAGCTGGTTTATTCTGAACATCACACAACAGGAATACAGCAGAATGAATGGTTTTTAGTATTATGCGGTCAAAAGATGATGCTTTCCTTAGCTTAACATGTGGAAAACAAGAGTCCCAGTTTCATGAGGCAAATGTCAGTCGCCATGACACCGGAAGTACAGCAAGAACAGGGCGAAGTTTACATAGCAGGAAATGATGTAAGATGCTCACATGAGGAACAAGAGCATTACCAAAACGGGCCAGAAGGTGGCAGCAAATACCTACCCATAGAAAAATACAAGGTAAATAAATCACAGAATATGCTATGTAAATCGCATCTACAATAACCAGAATATTAACTGTGTAACAGCACAGATTCAATGCTTCTCTATGAGGATAAGCTGATTGGCCAGGGGATAATTTGGCTCCACCCCTTTCACCACCTCCTATGGGAAAGCATTGGATTGGCTGAGATAGTCAATTCTGATTATGTCAGCCAAGAGGTGGATCAAGGTGGAGCCACGCGGTGCTGGAATAAAGGTGAGTTTTAGACTTATTTAATTGGGAGAGGCTAAATAGTGTTTTTTACACTATAGGGTCAGAAATAAATGTTTGCATCCCACCCTGACCCTATAGTGTTCCATTAATCATAGAACTGACTCCATGAATATAATTAGACTCTCTGGTTAAGACAGGACATTGCGATACTCTTTGATGAGTTCCAGGAATGGTTGCTTATCAGTTCTCAAAGAGCTGCAGGGAATTTTAACAATGTCAGATGATGATGAACTCTACAGCAGCAAAGAAAAACTACATAGATACAAGAACCAATCAGAAACAAAGTGTACACATGGTGACGCAGTCTCAAACTCCTCTCCTTTCTTATAAACAACCTAAAATACCAGTGATACACTCAGAATTAGACTCAACAAATACTCTGTAAATCTATGAAAATGAATAAAAAATATATATATTGCAAACCATCTGGTTCAAACTATATATAAATAAAATAAAAAGGCTTTTACTCACATTTACCAGAGCCCTGCTCCCCCTGGATCTGGGTATTAAAGGTTCCACTTGAGAGGGGATGTTTCCCAAACTTGAAAGGTCTTCGATCACACACTGTCTTCTTCCTGAGTACTTATCAGAAGGAGTCAAAAAGAAACCAGGAACCCCAATGGGGCAATATCTGAGTATCTTTATTAAGAAAACACAATAAATAGCTGCTTACTTAAAACCTAGTCGGAATTCCACAGTGGAATTACCCATAAACACTTACATGATACACTGACAAACTGTCAGGATCGGGACAGGGATCCAACACGCAGAGTACAAACAGTAGCCAGATACGTATACCGGACCTTAGAATGGCCGGACTAACGTAAGTAGTACAGTATAGAATGGTCAAAGACAAGCCCAGGTCGAGGGTAACAGAAGACAGGTAAGCGAGAGACAAGCCGAATCAAGGGTAACAGAGATAAGCAGAGTAAGGTAAACAAGCCGGGTCAAAACCAAAAGGGATAATAGAATACACAAGCACTGAGTGACTAGAACAAGCTAGAACCACGACAGGGCAATGAGCTAATGAAAGAAGCTCTGTTAAATACCCTGTTCAGAGCAGTAACCACGCCCCCAAGACGTCCTGATTGGTCCTGCAGCCATTGACTGACAGGTTGTTCCGGGGGAGTGTCCTGATGACTACTTCCTGCCTAGATGCTGTAAAAGGCAGTCACTCCCTCGCGGCCGGCCTAGCATGACCGGATAGACCGCGGGGAAGGGAGCCATCAGACCGTCTGGATGGAGGAACAGCTAAGTCTCTACCTCTTTCGGAGGTAGAGACCACAGGTACCCTGACAGTACCCCCCCTCTCAGATACGCCCACCGGGCGGAATGAACCGGGACGAGATGGGAAGCGAGAGTGATACGCCCTGCGGAGACGGGGAGCATGAACATCCTCCTGAGGTACCCAACTCCTCTCCTCAGGACCATATCCCTTCCAATCAACCAGATATTGTACTCTCCCCCGGGAGATTCGAGAATCAATAATAGAGTTAACCTCATACTCCTCCTGACCCTCCACCTGAACGGGGCGAGGAGGGGCTATTGTGGAGGAAAATCTGTTACATATGAGTGGTTTCAGCAATGAAACGTGAAACGAGTTCGGGATGCGTAAGGTATTAGGAAGAGCTAAACGATACGCAACTGGATTGATACGGGTCAGCACCCTGTAGGGTCCAATATAACGAGGAGCGAACTTCATGGAGGGCACTTTTAAACGGATGTTCCTCGTGCTCAGCCATACCCTATCACCTGGAACAAAGACCGGAGCCGCCCTTCTACGTTTATCAGCGTGTTTCTTGACCAACATAGAGTTGTGCACAAGGATTTGTCGAGTTTGATCCCACAACTTCCTCAAATTGGCAACATGAACATCAACCGACGGCACCCCCTGGGAAGGGGAATCCGAAGGAAGAATAGACGGATGAAAACCATAATTCATGAAGAAGGGGCTTGAATGAGTAGAATCGCAAACGAGATTGTTGTGTGCAAACTCCGCCCAAGGAATCAAACCGACCCAATCATCCTGGTGTTCAGAAACAAAGCATCGTAAATATTGTTCAATTTTCTGGTTGGTACGTTCAGCAGCTCCGTTAGACTGAGGATGATAGGCAGAAGAAAAGTTTAATTTAATACCAAGTTGAGAGCAGAAGGACCTCCAAAAGCGGGAAACAAATTGGGAGCCTCTGTCCGATACAATTTGAGAGGGTATCCCATGTAGGCGAAAAATCTCCTTAGCGAATATCTCTGCCAATTCGGGAGAAGACGGGAGTTTAGGCAGGGGAATGAAGTGTGCCATCTTAGTAAACCTGTCAACCACGGTGAGGATAACAGTCTGTCTTTTAGAGATAGGTAGTGTAACGGATCACCTGGCACCCCGACCGAGTACCCTCCGTTGATGGATGCTCCTAGCGCTCTCAGAGGACTCCAAGCACTGCAGACGACACCACAACCACCGCAGGCTCCACAACCGCCGTAGCTTAACTGGAGCCGCGCCGTCTTCTGTCCACCCTGGAATGAACCTTCAGCATTCAGGAACGTGTGGGGAAGATCTCTCCTCCTGGAGAGCGTATCTGGAACAAGCTCTTAAAAGAGCTAAGTGAATAAGAGCTCAGGGGAATATGCAGAGCATAGCAATCCCCAGTGTGATATAGCAGTTCCCTCCAATAACGAGACACGGCTACGTATTGAGGGTCAGAAGAGGTCTGAGGACTGGAACACCCAGCCTGCTTTTTATTAGGATAAGGTACACACAGGACACTCCCAGGGGGAGGATGAAATTAACCAATAACAGCATAGTACAGCCCACAGGTTCCCTCCCCTCAGATAAACAGTTAAACCAATTATTACATACAATAAAAATACAGTTTTTACACACACACTGTAACTTTAAAACCATACATTCAATTTCAATAAAAATTGCATATTCAGATTCAGCATACATCAAACATAAACACTTCCAAAAATCAGCCAAATCCCTCCAGTGGATCAAAAGTTAGCTGGAAGTCCTTTTATGACCGACCGCAAGCACAATTTCCTGCCCAAAACAGTTCCATAGATTTGGGCTGTGCGGTCGGTCAATTTCATGCGAAAAAATGACTAAGTCCCATTTCGAACGGGACTTAGTCTCTGGAGCTGCAAGTTCCGTATGGGAGAAGGTAAGGGTCAGCGGTGTTCGGCAGAATGTGTAGCCGATTTTGGTTCCACAGAATCTTTAGCATACACCGCTGACCGCATTCGAGGAAACCAAGATGGCCGCCGCCACGTGCAATTGACCGGCAGTAACCTCACAGCCTGGGAGGTAAATTGCCTGCACACTTTAGCTTCTGGGTGGTGCGCCTGTGTGGTACTTGGTTCAGTAAGCCCTATTTACTGAACCAAGTGGGAGAAAGTCAGGAACAAGTTATTTTACAGGTCTGGGGACATAGTCTTAAAGGGGCATTGTTCAGCAAAGTCACAATATGTCCCCAGACGGTTCTTAAAGGGCCATACACACCCAATAAATGTTAATAAGTTTTCAGGGGCACAATCTTCCAGGGGCCATAGTCATGAGGCAGGAGGCTGGCAAACATGCTTCTCCACAATCCAGGGAAGCAGGGCAATTTCTCATTTAAAGGGCCAGTTACAAATAGCGATTTGTAACAGGTAGATCGACAATAAAGTCCATGGCCAAACAGGACCATGGTTTTTCTGGAACCTCCAAGGGTTGCAGGAATCCACATGGAAGCGTATGGGGTTGTTTGGTTTTAGTACAAACTTCACATGCAGCGATGAACTCCTCAATGTCCCTCCGTAAAGCAGGCCACCAGAAGTCCTTAGAGATCAACGCGTAAGTTTTGCGGATACCAGGATGTCCCGCCATCTTGCTATTATGTAAACACTGTAAAAGTTCCAGTTGAAGAGCAGGAGGAACGAAATGACGGCCCGCAGGAGTCTGTTTAGGTGCTAGATGTTGCAACTTAATGATCTCGGCCAGTAATGGAGAATGAATCCTGAGATTCGTATTAGCAATGATATTGCATTTCGGAACTATAGAAGAAAGAACTGGTTCAGGTACAGTAGAAGGTTCATATTGGCGAGATAATGCATCGGCTTTAGAGTTTTTAGAACCAGGTCTGTAAGTCAGTACATAATTGAAGTGAGTCAGGAATAAGGACCAACGAGCTTGTCTAGAGGATAAGCGCTTAGCCTCCCCAATATAGGACAAGTTTTTGTGGTCCGTCAAAATCGTAATAGGGTGTAGGGTCCCCTCCAACAAATGTCTCCACTCCTTTAAGGCTTTAATGACTGCTAACAGTTCCCTTTCCCCGATGTCATATCTGCTCTCAGGCCCAGAAAATTTCTTAGAGAAGAAACCACAAGGGTGTAACGGTTTATCCACCCCTAACCTTTGAGACAGAACAGCCCCAACTGCTGTCTCAGAGTCATCGACCTCGAGCAAGAAAGGCAGAGTCGTATCAGGATGGACTAGAATGGGAGCCGAGGCAAAAAGTTCCTTGAGAGTCTTGAAAGCACCCAGAGCTTCCTTAGACCAGAACTTAGTATCAGCCCCTTGTTTGGTCATATTGGTAATAGGCGCAATGATAGAGGAGTATCCTTTAATGAAGCGCCTATAGTAGTTGGAAAAACCAATAAACCTTTGGATAGCCTTGAGTCCTTTGGGCAAGGGCCAGTCTAAAATAGATTGAAGTTTTACAGGATCCATTTTAAAACCCTCCCCAGAAATCACGTATCCAAGAAAGTCTACCTGAGACTGATCAAAACTGCACTTCTCCAATTTGCAATATAGACCATGTTGCAGCAGCTTGTGTAATACCTTTCTGACCTGTCTATGGTGAGTCTCAATCTCCTTAGAGTGTATTAGTATGTCGTCCAGGTAAACAATAACACAATCATGCTGAAACTCCCTAAGTACCTCATTAATCAAATCTTGAAATACTGCAGGAGCATTGCATAGTCCAAATGGCATAACAGTGTATTCGTAATGGCCATACCGGGTATTGAATGCCGTCATCCACTCGTGACCTTGCTGGA